>NC_141143.1:23935124-24235124 GCF_053477565.2 Lygodium microphyllum | reverse complement strand
ACAATTATTCATCCTCTTGCAAGATAAACTTGCGTAAGAATCTGCCAATGTCACTCCAAGGAATTGGCCATTCCCTTGTGATCCAATCACAAGATCATGTGACTCTGCAACTTGTTGCCAAGTGTCGCACCTAATCCATGGGACTATTCTACCCATCAACGACGTCTTCTAATCATGGTATCATGATTAGATATGACAATCCATTCCTGTTTGCATTAGGTCGACACTGTCGGTCCTAGGGTTCCGAGTTTCATCTTTTTAGCGAGAGATTCTTAGGGTAAAAACCCTAGATCGACTTTTCTCGCAAGTATGTCCTACTGTCCCTACATTCTATGAATGTGGGAAAGTCTTTAGGATATAGGAGTTTCAGCTTTGGTAATACGAGCAACTAGGTAATGTCCTCAATATGCTAACCCTAGTTAGCTCTTTGGGATATGATTCATTGAATTAACCCTTTCTAAACGAGTACCTCTTGATTTTAGGTGTTTAGGTTTAAGCCAATTTAACTTGTCTATTCTTGAAGATAATCATGCTATCATTTTCGTAACCACATGATTCATTACCTACGTATAAATTGATTTACAAACCCTAACTGGTCAAAGCATAGGTTAAGTTATAGCATAATTCTAATTTATCATCCTATAACATGCAACAAGATTCATGCTATTAAGCTTTAGGATTTTATGTTTAAACATGCAGCCTTTTTCTACTTTCATTTTTGAATGAATTTATCGTATGCTGAACTTACACAACCCTTCATTGATTTGAGTTTTTAGGCCACTTGCCTAGTTAAATCTTCTTCATGCAGTCCTAGCAATTTTCTATGGTTGCTAATAACTTTCTTTAAGAAACCTTTCGAAAAAGATGTTCAATAATGCGATATGCGGTTTATTTCTTCCATGCTTAATCGAAGTGTACTATCATAATTCCTTTTTGTAAAAATGGACATTAATTAATCTAATTTCATTTCTTTGCAATGCATAAAAACCACTTTCTAGAAATGCATAGAAATCTTATGCTCACTTTATTTTGTTTGTTTTATTGAAAAAATGCTAATGACCGAATTCTTCCATCGTGAGCTATTTCTTTTAAATTAGTCAAAGTATTTAAATCGAAAGATGCATCCTATCTCAAAAAAATGATCCATGCACGATTGAATTATAACGACGTAAATCAAAATTAGGAAGAAAAACCTGGACTTGTTGTGAAATGCCCACATGGATGTTAGGAGAGGATCCTCCTGCGGTTGCGCCTTGTGCCTTCTTAGGGGCCATCGTGAATTCCGCCTTTTCGCCTTGGACGCAAAGTTATGATCTTGTCCGTCTCCCTCATACGCAAAACTCCCTTTGTGAATTGGTTTTAGAAGGCCTTACAGACTTGTGGGAGTTGCAATAGGAAAGATGGTTTTTGATCCGGTGGTTTAAAATAAACTTGAGGAGAATTAATGAAAAGAAATGGGTTTTAAAATTTTGTGGGGATGCTATGAAAATGGGTTTTAAAAAAAACCGGTTATTGTGAGCTTTATGGGAGATGTATGGAAAGGAAAATCCATGGAAATGGAGTTTGAAAACACGGCTTTGTGGAATACGAGGCCCTATATTCCGGAGTGAGACTGGGGGGAAGGAAGTGTAAGGGGCCACTTGTGAAGGGGTTAAATCCCGGGGGTGGGGTCATAAAAACCCGCTTCGTAAAGGCAATAGGAAAGATGGCACGGGAAGGGGCTTTGGATCCTGGGGGGGTGGGAAAGAGGTTATAAACCCTTAGAGAGGAAGGCTTAATAAAGCCACAGAAGGGGGGGCTTTGGATTCCGCGGGGGGGGAGGGGGGGGGGGAGGAGGGTTTATCAAGCCTGCGTAAACAAGGGCTAGGAGGAAGGCCACAAGGAAAAATTTGGAGGGGGGGGTGCAATATGAAAGGGGGCTTATGATAGCCCCCTTCGAAGCTTTAAGAAGCTTCCAAAAGCTTTTGCCCACGTGGAGAAAGGGTGGATGACAGTCAAAGGTGGTAGTTGGCGGGTAGTGCCGGGACGACGGCGGGCAGATGGCGACGTGATGGTGGCAGCTGCAACGGCGGGCTGATGGCGATCTTCAGGTGGCTCCACTCCCTCCCTCTCACACAACGGTGATGGCTTTCCCCTCTAGCTTTATGGCATCGACGGCAGTATCTTAGCAACCTCACAGCCCCCCTCTAGACGGCAGCGACGATTGTAATTCCCTGGCTTGCTGCAGCGATTCGGCAGACTCACAGCTTCCTACTTCCTCTCGCGATCACCTTCCCAACTCCACCTCATACACAGCTTAAATAGGTGAGGGGAGGGTATCCTCCCTCCCCCACACGTCATTATGCATGGGGTTCTCCCCCCTGCAAGCTCCATCAAGGAGCTTATTCATACATGCTATTCCCCTCCCCTCCAGCACTTATAGTATGAAGAGGTTCGTATGAAGAATGCCTTCATTTAGAAATCGGAATTATTACAAGAGAGATCCCACTTTCATTACAAATCGTACAGAGCATAATGTGGATGCCATGAGAAAGGCTATAGTACAGTGGGGCTGGTGGTTCAAAAATGAGTTATAATCAAAGATATAGTCATTGGAAGCTTAAGCCTAGATGATGTTAATGTAGTAGAATAGGGACAATTTGGATTTCACATTATAGTATGCCACTTTCGTATTGTGGACATTGGCAAAAAATCTATTATTCACTTTTACTTTATTAAAATCACTTTTTAAATAAAGTATTCTTCTATTATTATTTATATCAAAGATATAAAAATGTCATTCTATGAGATTTTGTTATATCATTATATGCCTCCTATATGCTAAGTTGTATGATAAAGTTACTACATAGATGTTATATGTTATAATTTCTTATATGGTAACTTTTTCGATGAAGTTACTATATAGATTATTTCTATTTATGAAGTTACTATATTTAACTTTTTTAGAAAGTTACTATATAGATAGTTATGATAATAAACTTCCTATATAGTAAGCTAACCAAAAAAAGCTTTCTATATAGTAAATTAACTAGAAAAATCTTTCTATATTGGAAATTATCTTTCTAGATTGGCAATCTAGTAAAGTTTGATTTTTCCTATATTAGACTCTTTCTAGTTATGTGGAAATTTAACTAGAAAATTCTATTTTTTTTCCTATATAGTAAGTGGTTTAGAGTTTCTTGTGAATTAACGATGAGTTGTAGCAAGTAACAAGCCAACTTCTTTGACTTTCTGTGGCGCTGACCCGTGAGCATTCGTGGTGGTGGAGCTCTCTCCCTTGCCAGTGTTGTGTTGTAGTGATACAGTACAACTATTGGTGCATCACCTTCTCCGGCAATGACTTCCAGCAAGTATGTGCTTGTATGATTGAATTTTGATGATACGAAGATCACGGTGTCGCAGGGCGTAGGGTTGAAGGTCACCACAGGGGTTTGGCAAGAGAAGAATGTATGGGGATTCAAGAGCTTTGACTCTAAAGATGGTAGAGATAAGAGAAGGGTTGAAGGTTTCAAGCCGAGTTCTTGAAGATAAGAGACAACAGGGTGTAGGTAGATTCAAGGAGAGGAGTAGACAGAAGAGAAGGGATTCGAAGAGATTGAAGATGTAGAAAAATAATCCAAAAAAGAATTAGAAAATATAGAAGAATACTAACAGAGATGAAGCCTATTAGTTTCTTTTAGCATTATGAGAAAATATAACTCTAATAGACAAAAACGTGTACAAAATAATACCTTTCTCTATGCTGCTCAAATTGCCAATCTGATGCTTCCAATGGCTCCAAAAGGGGGGGTTAAATACTAGGACACCTGGCTAGAATCTTGCTAGATCACTCCTTCTTCATCTTTCACTTTTAGAGTGCTGTTCACTGCCTGAAATCAGCAATCGCGCGTCGCGCGATTTTGCTAATCTCTTTTTTTACATAAAATCCTCTCAAATTGGCTGAAAGCTACATGCTTTCTTTTACATGTCCTCCTAATCTAGAAGTTATCTATAGTTTTATGGATTTTTACAAGAGATAATATCTATAATATCAAAAATTGACTAAAAACTTGTCCAAAAAAATCTAATATTTTGAACCATGGACACTAATACTAATGTCTAAAGTGACATTGGCTCTCTAAATCTAAAAGGAAGCCACACTCTAGATTTTTTTACACGCTGTACGCATAGCGGCACGACATTCACCCCCTCCTAACCTGCACATCCTCTAGCATGTGCCAAAGTCTTACGGATTTGCAGTGTCAGAAGAAGTATCTTCTGCCATGTCAATGTCTTCATCTTCTGCCTCTTCTTCTTTCTCTATGTCTTCATGCTCTTGAATTATATTCAAGTCTTCTAGCTCATATGTTGAACTTTCTCTTCGTTTGAAGAGCTTGATTCTTTTTTCAGCTATGGGTATCTTCATGCTTGTTCCATCCAATTCAGCCAATGAATATGTGGCATTGTCATGAACGACCTTTACCACATATGGGCCAAACCAATGCTTTACCATCTTCCTAGAAGCACTGTATTGATTTTCTAGGCTGCTGTCATAGACAAGTACCCAATCATTTTCTTGAATTGCTCTTGGCCAAAGTCGATGTCACTTATCAAATCTTCTTTTGTTCTTTAGTCTTGTTGTCTTTAGCTTCTCAATAGTTGCTTGAACATCTTCAGGCCTTCTTTCTAGCTACTATATGCACAACGTTAGCAACTCTTCTCTACTAATGCCTTCCTCCCAAGGTGAGAGAGGAGAGGAGAGAGAGGAGAGAGAAGAGAAAAGAGAGGAGGGAGAAGAGGAAGTAGAAAGAGAGGAGAGAGGAGATAGACAAGAGAGAGGAGAGAAGAGAGAATAAGAGAAAGATAAGAGAGAAGATAGAGGAAGAAGAGAAAGGAGAGAGAAGAGAAGAGGGAGAAGATAGAGAGAGGGGAGAAAGATATAGAGTATGAGTAGAGAGAGAACATAAGAGATAAGAAGAGAAGAGAGAAGACAGAGTAGAGTGAGAATAAGGAAGAGGAGAGATAAGAGAGTATGAATAGAGAGAGGAGAGATGAGAATTAAAAAATGAGAGAAGAGAAAGTAGAAAGAAGAGAAGATAGAGTATGGGTAGAGAGAGGATGGAGAATTGAGAGAGCAGAGAACAAAGAAGTAGAGAGAGACATGAGGAGAGAAGAGGGGAGAAAAGTATAAGTAGAGAGAAAATAGAGTATAGAGAGATAGAGAGTATAGCAAAAACATGATATTTTGATAGCGTGAAGGTAGTCTCAGTGCTGCCTGTCAAGAATCGCGTGGTGGGGGGACTTGCTCAAGATGCTGCGCCGAACACACACAGAATGCACAAGGAGAAGCTCACTCAAGAGATAAGAAGAGAGATGGAGGCCAAAATATTTTCTTGCTGGTTTTTTCTTCTTTTTCCACACACTTTACAATGTACACAAAGTATAGATAAGATACAACATAAAGGAAAGTGGCCTACTAAGTCAAACAATGCATAACCGACTACACTAGTCGATTGGCGCTATAACTATGCCAGCTGTAAATAGGTGTAACAACCTGAATATAATAAGTAATGAGTCAGTGGCCATGTGAGAGTCATAATGACCACTGACGTACTAAGTGTAGACATGTGGACCCATCTAACTAGGCGGTCCATCATCAATGTCCGTATGTGTTGAGCTTGTCATCTCAACACTCCCCCTCAAGCTCAACTGCATCTCTGCAACTCCAAGTAAGCTTTGAAACTTTTGAAGCTTCTCTATACCCAATGCCTTCGTGAAGATGTAAGCTATCTGATCCTGTGTGCTGACATACACCAAGTCAATCTCACCTATTAGTACATTCTCTCTCACAAAGTGGTAGTGTACCTCAATATGTTTTGTCCTGGCATGGAAAAGAGGGTTCCTAGCCAACTGTATACTGCTCATGTTGTCACAATAAATGACAACTGGACCTTCCACCTGCACATCTAAATCAGCAATAACTTTTCTAGCCATACTACCTCACATGCTGGTATAGCAGTACCTCTATACTCAGCCTCTGTACTTGATAAAGCAACTGTAGGTTGCTTTTTGCTGCTCCAAGTAACTGCTGCACTACCAAGAGAGAACATGTATCCGCTGGTAGATCTTCTATCAGATATACTACCATCCAAATCTGCATCTGTGTATCTAAACACCTTTACATCTGTACCTACCTCATAGAAAATTCCATAATGTAATGTGGACTTCACATATCTCAATATGCATCTGACTGCATCCAAATGTGGCTTTATAGGTACTTGCATAAACTGACTCACAAGACCAACAACGTAGCTCAAGTCTGGCCTTGTAATGGTCATGTAGATCAAACTCCCCACTATCCTCCTGAACATAGTAGGGTCTTCTATCTCATCCCCAACATCAGCACTCAACTTTACATTTTGCTCCAATGGGACTAAAAGTTGTTTGCATGCTGTCATACAATACTTGGACAATATATCCAAGCCATACTGTCTTTGGGACAACCATATACCATCATCACATCTGATCACCTCAATGCCAAGGAAGTACCTTAGCTCACCTAAATCCTTCATCTCAAACTTATTCTTCAAAAAATCCTTGACTTCAGCAATCCCACTATCACTATCACATGTAATTATCAAGTCATCCACATAGATGACTATGATGACCAAACCTGCATCTCTCTTTCTCACATAAAGTGAGTGATCAGCATCAGAAACATAAAAGCCAATATTGACAAGATACTCTCTGATCTTATCAGACCATGCTCTAGGTGCTTGCTTGAGCCCATAGAGCGCCTTCTTCAACCTGCACACATACGTGGGATGCTCTAAATCTTCATAACCTACTGGTTGATCCATATACACTTCTTCCTGCAAATCACCATGCAAGAAGGCATTCTTCACATCCATTTTCTGCAACCTCCAACCTTTGGCTGCTACCAAAGAAATCACACATCTGACAGTTGCCATCCTAGCAACTGGACTGAAGGTTTCTTCATAATCTATGCCATATGTCTGGGCATAGCCTTTTGCAACCAGCCTAGCTTTGTACCTACTAATAGAACCATCTGCATTGTGCTTAATCTTATAAACCCACTTACATCCAATAGCTTTCTTGCCCTTCGGCAATGATACTAGATCCCAAGTCTTATTGGCCTCTAATGCAGCCATCTCCTCATCCATTGCTGCATCCCAATGAGTATGACCAACAGCATCCTCAAAACAAATGGGCTCAACATTCTCAACTAGTTTCACCATATAAGCATAATGGTGAGCTGCATAACCTTCAAAACCAAATCTTTTAACAGGGTATCTGACCCTGCTAGATCTACGTACCATGGGATCACTCAACGGAGCCTTTACATTATTATGAGCTCTCTGTACACCTGGTGTCCTGACAGAAGAAATACCAACCTCATCATCCAAGCTCTCTGAGCCATTGGAGTCTCCATCAAGAACTGCATCAATGCCATCTGACACTTTATTCTTTCCTTTGTCTTTACTTGTAGTGCTACTAGATGCACCTGAAGATCTAGAGCTACTCCTTAGTCTCCCAGACCAAGGACTACCAGATGATATCTCTGGTCCACTAAGAGTCCGTGATTCTTGCTTTTCAGCCTACACATGAGTGTCATGATCATCATCATCATCCAATGCATCACCACTAGATGCATACCAACTACTCATTTAATCAAAGATGACATCCTTGCTCACTCTAAACTTACATGTGACAGGGTTATAATAGCGATACCCTTTCTGCTCTAAAGAGTATCCAATAAAGACACACTTTTCTACCTTTGGATCAAGCTTCTTCCGTACCTCATCTAGCACATGAACATATGCAATACATCCAAATACCTTCAAGTGCGATACATCAGGCTTCTTGCTAGTAAAGCATTCTTCAAGAGTCATCCCATGAATTGCAGCTGTGGGAGTTCTGTTCATAATATAAACATCAGTATGAATAGCCTCAGACAAAAAATGCTTAGGCATATTCTTTTCAGCCATCAAGGCGCATGCAACTTCTGCAATATGCCTGTTTTTCCTTTCTACAACCCCATTTTGCTGTGGGATATACCTGCATGTGAACTGTCTCTTTATCCTATGAGACCTCAAAAAATCACTGAACTCATTCGAGAGGTACTCTCCCCCTCCATCTGACCTCAAGCACTTTACTTTCAAGCCTGTTTCTCTTTCAACTGCAGCCTTGAAAGTTCTAAAAGTGCTCAAACGCTTCACTCTTTTCCTTCATAAAATATACCCACGGTTTTCTAGAACAATCATCAATGAATGTGACAAAGTATGAACTACCTCCAAGAGATACATTTTGTGTAGGCCCCCAAATGTCTGTATGCACAACATCAAGGATATTTCTGCTTACATCTCTATCATGTGAAAAGGGTTGTCTTGTTTGCTTACCAAATTGACATGCTTCGCATACCTTATAAAATTCTGCAACTCTAAATGTAGGCAAACCTATAACCAATCCTTTGGACTGCATTAATTTCAGCCTTTGTACATTTGCATGTCCAATGCATTTGTGCCAAATTTCAATATCTGCAACAACACCTTTTCCTTTAGCATACATAGCAGCATTCATAGTAGAAATTCTAGCATCCAGAGTAAACATACGTCCAACTCTACTTCCCTTTGATACTAACATGCACTTGTCATTGAAGTCTTCTACAAAGCAGCCCTTTGCATTAAGTTTGACTTGCAGCCCTTGCTCTACCATCTAACCGATTGACACCAAGTTCTTTGTAATAGATGGCACATATAATACATCTGAAAGACTCTTTGTCTTACCATCATGCAAGGACAAGGGAAATTTTTCAATGTGTGAAATTGGGTGGCATGAATCATCACCCGTTTGCACATAACCTGCATTTTGCAAATCCTGCATCTCTCCAAACCATTCTGCATGGCTAGCCATATGATTGGATGCACCTGAATCAACATATCAAACATCATCATGTGTTCCCTTTCCTGTAACAGCATTCAGCATATGCTGCATAACAAACAGACGTTCATTTTTGTCTTCATTCTGTCGTGAAGATGATGCATAGTTTCCTTGCTGCAACTTACCACTACGAATATAATCTTTCTTAGCATAACATTGGGCTGCAATATGACCTATTTTGCCACAGTAGTGACACACAATACCAAAGTTGTTAGAACCTCTGTTCTACCATCCACCTCTTCCTCTAAAGCTCCCCCTACCTCTAAAGTTACCACGACCTCCTGAAACCTGCATATCGCTAAATTCTTGATTCAATCTGTTTTATTGGTTGTCACTACCACGTCCTCTACCACGGCCTCTTAAAGAGAACCTGCCATGTCCCCTTCCTGAACTGGAGTAGAAAACTTGGACCTGTTCACCACTTCTTTCAGATGTCTCACTCTGTATGTTGATCTCTTCAGTGATCATAAGGGAGATCAACTCATCGAAATCTGGAAATGGCTTTCTGACATATATGGAAGTTACAAAAGACTTCCAAGCCTTTTCATTGTTAAGTCCACCCAAGGTAGACAATACCAAATCATCATCATCAGGCATTGCATCAATCGCTGCCAAGGCATCTGCAATGCTCCTTACCTTCAGTGCATACTCATTGATAGACATCTTCCCTTTCTTCAATGTATTCAACTCTTGCTTGAGTTGAATCTTTCGTGCCTTTGTATTTACGGAAAACATACTTTCAAGTATGGTCCAAACTGCATATGAATTCTTTGCATTTCTAATATGTCCCAGCATATTATTGTCAATTACTGCAGACACCCAATACATGACCTTTTTGTCTTTTGCATTCCATTCCTTTCGTGCCTTTGTCTCTTCTGCAGTTGGAGGATCACTCACCTCCAGCTCCTTTTCTTCACCTAAAACAAACTTGTAGAGGCCTTTTCCAATAAGGAATTTTGTGACACGAAACTTCCATGAAGGGTAGTTGTTCTTGTCGAGCTTCTCAATGATGGGGTTTCCACTGTTCTCTGCCACTATCACAAAACTAATACCAAACAGCAAGCAAATCTTCTGCAACCCTTGACCTGTAGTGCACAGGAATACACCAGATAGCCTTTTTCATTGTCTGCTCAACAATACATGCAATCTGCAACCAGTTTGCAGATAAACCTTATGTTTATTTACTGGTCAACACCTTTGAACTTACAGATCTGAAATCTGTAACCTGTGCACATGTATATGGCAAACAGAACTGAAAATGCAGGGTATCTCGAACTGTTATCTGCAACCTTGCGGCTCTAAAACGGGGCCTGAAATGGCCTCAGATGTAGAATACACAATGCTTATCTGCAGAATACACAGGGCTCTTCACGCACACCAAATCTCACTGCAATCTGAGATTTTTGCTCTACCCTGCTTCCCATGCCTCCACAGGCACTATCCAAGAGAGAGAGTGAAAGGATGGGAGAGCTTCTTACCCGTGGCTTGCTTGCTTGAACCTTGCCTCTTCTCCTTCACTTCAGCCTTTGAAATCAGTCTCTCTCAGTGGCGCAGCTCTGATACCATGTCAAGAATCACGTGGTGGGGGGACTTGCTCAAGATGCTGCGTCAAACACGCACAGAATGCACAAGAAGGAGAAGATTACTCAAGAGACAAGAAGAGAGATGGAGGCCAAAACATTTTCTTGCTGTTTTTTTCTTCTTCTTCCACACACTTTACAATGTACACAAAGTATAGATAAGATACAATATAAAGGAAAGTGGCCTACTAAGTCAAACAATGCATAACCGACTACACTAGTTGACTGGCGCTATAACTATGCCAGCTGTAAATAGGTGTAACAACCTGAATATAATAAGTAATGAGTCAGTGGCCATATGAGAGTCATAATGACCACTGACGTACTAAGTGTAGACGTGTGGACCCATCTAACTAGGTAGTCCATCATCAATGTCCGCATATGTTGAGCTTGTCATCTCAACACAGTCGACAATTATTCTTAGAATCAAGAAGGATCATAATGGACCAATAGCCATCATCATCACTGGAAGCATTCGAATGTTGAAGCCTTTGTCCATGGGAGTGCTCCAACAAACCGGGATTGCTTGATGGAGAAAATGGGCATCATGATAGGCTATACTTCAACCATCTTCCCCGAGCACTGAAGAGGTATGAGTATCTGATCTTAATCTCTCATATTTATCCACTTACTGAGCTTAATCCCTTTGTTGGAGAGATTAAAGATTACATAGGCTTAGTAGCTCAATCCCTCTTGTATGCACACATGATATCTAGTCCTAAAATTCATTGTATTAGATGACATTAACCCCCATCTTATCTTGTGACTTTAGATAATCCTCAAAGTGAGTAATAGCCATTGTAATTGGGTAAGTAGTAGCCAATGAGTCATTGGAATGACAAGGTAATTCCCACCCCACCCCTTGTTCATTCCTTGCATCTTATGAAAAGGCCCAATGTCTCCTTTTGAATGCATCTCATGCTGATTACTTAATAAAAATGTATACCATGTATATTCCGACTAAGGAAAAAGACCGATGCCAGGCGAGGTGGTAAGACAAAAGAGAGGTGACCCTCCCTTACCACTTAAGACCTTGAAGGGGTACACAACCCGGACCAGGTGAAACTTTACCCATATCCTAGTGATCGGGAGCTTGATACTTGTATGCAGGTGTAGGTACTTCCTCCCCTGATGCAATGATCCCCTTTGGACACCTGCTCAATGCTAAAGGTACCCATATATGACACTTGAAGTGCTGGTAAATATAAGAGATGTATGGCAACAGATTCACTTATGTATTGATGATAGAGTAAATAGGTATGCAATGTAGCTTGGGATAATTCTTAGTATGCTTAGGATGCTATTCATGTTGTTGATCAAGCCTCTCAAGATATGCCACATCCATATAAGGCTTTTGCAATAGAGATAGGCAATGTTTTTGGTCACAGTCCTATAGAACATTCACGAAGATCCTATTATAGAAATTTCTATTTTGAATCTAGGAGCAAACTCTACAGCTAACCTCGAAGAGGGCTTTGTCTCCTTTAGTTTGGATTAAAAAACTTCCCAATTAAAACTACATTTGGAAGTTATGCCCATTTTTGTGCACTAGGGTCACTGTAGATAGGGTGTAAATTGCATGCATAGTAATTCCATTGCAAAAAATTTTGATCATATTTTTTTACAAAGGTTAATAACTTATCTCAAAGAGGACTTTTTCCCTTCCAACCTGAATCAAAAATCTCACCAATCAAAGTTTCCTACAAAAAGTTATGCCCTATTTATTGATAGCAGATTGTGCGGAATGCATCCAGATAGTTGGCCATATGGGCAAAAGCAAGGCCCATGAGGAACTCTAGAGGGAGATTAGAGAATCCTAGATCTCCATGAATGATGAACCAAGCTCAAAACAAGATTACCATACTGATGCATAGGAGGAAATGCCGAAAACAGATCCATACACCTTGCTCAATCACACCATATGTCAGCATGAGCTTAGTCACATGGAACGGTATAATGACATGGTTACCAACCACTGCCTAATGATGTCCAAGTTTGATGAAGTCATCGAGCATATGGCTCTCTCAAATTAAAGGACTCAATAGACCTTGGAGTGGCTCACTACTCTTGTTGGTCGATTAGCTCCTGCTTCATCCCAAGAGAAGGTCAATGACTCTAGGCATGAATATAGACTTCCTCCACATTAGAAGCCATTGCATGGTCCACATGGAATACTTGGTGCTAAGGAAATTCCCCCTTCTACCTATGTTGCCATGTGGCACCTATGCAAAGGGATGAGCACCGTAAATGGTTCTCCTTTGTGTGTACGTTGGTGGGATGAGCGTCTTAAATGGTTCTCCCTCAATGCGGGACACGTTCTTAAGAAATTGTCTTAGGCAAAAGGTCGATGGGGATGCCTATCCTTTTGGGCGTTGATGCAAGTGTGAACGTGGGTGGTACCATTTTATCCACATGAGTATTAACGTCTTCATGAATTAATCATTGCATGGAATACCAAATTAATTGATTTATGTGGCTAGCTACAATTATTCAGTTGGTTATTATTCTAACATGATTTTCTGAATTTTTGGCAGCTGATGTGTAGAGCAACGAGAATTGGAAAGGGGGGCCACGTGCAAGCTTTCTAAAGATTATTTCCTCAAGAATTTATTTGACAATTATTGGATTATTATATTACACGCACCGTTATTTCTTATAAAGCATGCGCATAGCCTCTATGTAAATATTTATTAGCAAAATAGATTTTTAGAAGATATGTCTAATAAAATATTAATGGTTCTAGAGAGTTGTGGGATGCACAACTGCTAGCATCCATTAATTCAGATTACTTTATCTCTTTTTCAGTTCACTCAAACTCTTTATGCAAAGAGTGATTATAAAGGGCCTAAATCTTGGGCAAAGAAGATTTCATAATATTATTATAAACACGGCATGAAGGGAGCTACCCACTTCATGTGAGGGGAGATTGAAACCAATCTTGAGTCACTTCATCTTACTTTACCTTCTCTTTTAGTCTATTTTTAATTTCTCATGAGTCATATTCAATTTTATAAGTAAAAGAGAGAAAGAGGGAGTTTCTTCCATTCGCTACGCGCAAAACACACATCTGTTGCTCGCAACAGTGGTATCAGAGCCCAGCCTACCTCTTGGGCTTCCAATCGCCTACCTTCTGGTGTGAAGGCAAGGCCTCTATTGCAAATGGGCTGTACAGTCCGTCTCATCGCGAACTAACTACCCGGCTGGATTCCCATGCCTTCAAAACCCCAAACCCCTCTATCACAGTCAAGAAATTCTGTGATTTTCCCAGACATTGAAGAATACCCACTCCTACATCATGGCACCATATTTCGTGGAGAGTTGGAGCTTACAAATGGTTAGTAAGCTTAATTAAAGCTTAAGTAAAAGCCTAGTTTAAGCTTAAGCAAGATCTTAAGCTCTATTTTGAATTTGGGAGGAGGGGGCCTTTTTTAATGCCACGGCAACATCATGACACATTCTTGTCCAAAAACATCAAGTTTTTTTTAAAACTTGATCAACTTATCAAGCAAGTTACAGTACTAACTTGGTTGATCAACTTCAACCTCTCTTACTCCGTGTCATACCCAGGCTCTGCCAATCTTCACAAGTCACAGCTGACTATCTCTCCCATAGAGACAGTTCTTGCGCAGTTCTTTCCAGCTTCATAAATTTCACAAAATTCCCATAAAAAATTCCCGCCTTTCTTGCCTACTTCCATCCATAATTTCTTGTCCAAAGTCTGTTTAAAATTTTGGTCTTACACGCCAAAATTCTTCAACGACAAGCAAGGTGTCTTTTCATTTGCAAGGCATCCTAAATCTTCGAATTTCTCCATCAAGCAATCATGGCCAATTTTGACTCTACATCACCGCTTCCTGAGCCAACCTTGGAGCAGCGCATGGATTTAATATCCATGCAACTTGAAGAAGAGTGTCAACACCATGTACAACTGGAGCAAGAACTAAAGTCCCTCAAGCGTCTTGCCACTGAAATTTCTACCAACGACGACAACCTAGTTTGCACCATCAACGCTACTTTGGATGTCCACGCTAGTCGAAAGGAGTCCAAGATAAGCAAGCGTACATTCAAATTTAATTCTTTTGATGGTCTTAAAGATGGTTGCAAAATTCTATCATGGTTAAGTTAGTTCCAAGCTTATTTTGACAATGAGAAGTACTCAAAAAGTGATAAAATTAAATGTGCATTTCATTATTTTATTGAGAAAGCTACATTATGGTGGGATGTCACGCATAAAAGCATTGATCGTCCTCTCACATGGAATGAATTTTGCAACAAGCTTCTTGCAAATTTTCTCCTGCACAATTCGAGCTCCGCATGCAACAACAATGGGACCTATTCATGCAATGGAAACGTGAATATATCCCTCAATACACAGAAAGATTTTGGAGCACTCTCTTGCAGCTCCAAATGGTGGAGCCAGTTGGCCGAATCTACCTTCAAGAGAAAGTATATGTCTGGCTTAATTCCATTCATCCAAGCCGAAGTCAACATGTTCAAGTCCAATAACCTGGACGAAGCCATATCCCTAGCTCACGACACTGAAAAGAAGCAGTCTAAAGACCGAAGGAAATTTTCGGCATCCAACGGTACCAACATGGGTAACTTTCATTTTAATTCTTTCCGTAACTTCAATTCTCAATATGGAAAGAATCGTTTTAATCGATAGCAATGGCTGCGAAATGTTCAATCAGTTTCTAATTCTAAACCTCCCAATCTACCTTCAAATTTGCCTAAATCTGGTGAATCTAAAAATGTTAACCCAAATGTCTCCAATGCCAATTCCAAAAATGTAATTTGTTATAAATGTAAGCATCCTAGTCATATTGCGAGTCGTTGTCCCATGGGCAACACCCGTGATTGGAAGAAACCCACAGCGCATCTAAATTTTCTTGGAGCTTGTAACGTGTCCACTAGAATCATCCAGGACACGTCTTAGCAGTCCATCGGAAAAGATGTCTAGAAAGCTCCGCCCGGCACTCCCATGGAATGTTACGGGATTTGCGATCTAGGTCTTCCACGTCTGCCACGTAGTGGAAGTATCCTGGCCGTTCCCACTTAGGATGAACCGGAATAAGGGTTATCCTGATTGGTCATTATTTAACAACAACTAGCGTCGGACCCAAGAGTACTACTTTACTCAGAAACGCCAGATCCAAAGCAGATTTACGCTGCACTTGGTTTAAGGAGAATGGGAAACGAGAGGGATGCAAAGCTCAACCTCTCTGCCATAAGGCATAGTCCCATTCCGTTCCCCTAAAACAGCGTAAATCGGTTAAGACATAACTCTAGGTCCACGCTTTCGTTGTTCGTGTCTTTTGACGATCATTCCGCTGTTCTTCGAGATTTTTGAGAAAAGTTCTCGGCTAACCGGGACCACCCAACCGTAGGACGGATGCATGGCCCATCCTCCGCACTTTCCTCAGTTTGTTTTAGTTATGTTATTATCTAACACATTAATTTGACATATAACAAATCAGCTTCTTTAATTAATCCGTTAAGCACTGGTTCCTTCACGTAATCTTATCACGTGACATAGAAAAAAAATATCAAACAAGTTCTTTATTAACATTTCATCATTTTATCTTTGAAATACAAGGAGTTCCGCCCGTAGGCTTGTCCATAATCTGCCCAAAGGCTATCCAGTAATCCACAGGGATCACTATTCCAAGCTTCCGCCCGTAGACTAGTATGCGGGCCTCGAGATCCAATCCCAAGTCACGTTAGCCTCTTGTGCAGGACTCGGAAGGCGAGGGATTTACGGCCGGAGCCCCCCTGGCACCCAAGCGTCCTCCTGCTCCAAGTAGAGCTCAACGGAGAGACCTCACACGGCGGGTTCGGTCCACATTCCCGGCGCGGTCAACAACCCCCTTGGTTAGGGTCAGGCAGGTAGTCGGGGGTAACTGAAACTGCCTCTCCCTTCAGGCCTTCATCCTGAAGTATAGGTATTCATTTAATTTGCAATTCATAAATCAAACAGTGCTCTAAAATCTCTAGCAAGCACAAACATTTCCATTAATCAACCTCGTTGTTTGGCAAAGTGCTAAGGAATGATTCTTTCCTTTCGAATGTATTAGTACTCGATCCAAGGTGTCTTGCAACTTGGCAAGATCCTTTATATTCCGGGTTAGGGCGTACCTTATTAACCCAACTTGGTCAACCCTAAATTTCATTGGATACTTTAGTTTCCGGTTTATAACTTTCCTTATTTAGAAGGATATCCCAGAATACATCCTTTTGCAAGATAACTTGCATAAGGATCTGCCATCCTTGTTGAGGGTATTTACCCTTTCTTCTTGTGAATCAATCACAAGACTATATGACTTCGTACTTGCTGCGCAAGTCCTGCGATGAAATAATCCGTTTTAGTTTCTTTAAGCTGACGTTTGTTGGACCTAGGGTCTCTTTTTAAGAACCTCAGGGGAAAACCCTAGTTCTTTTACATTTTCGAATTTATTGACCCTATAATCAGGGAAGGTATTCAAGTGCTTAAGGTATAAACGTGTCTTTGGTCTTTAAGGCATGGTATTTCTAAGTTTAGATTAATTTGGTTATCTTTTGGAAGGTAATATTGAGATCACCTCGGCACGATTTGTTATCCTTGTGACAATTGATTTTTCAATCCTAAACTTTATTTCTTTGAGGTAGGTAAATTCAATTTAATCTTCCTTTTTCCTTGCAAACGAAACTCATGCCAAATAACAATCTTTTCCTTGCTAAGATATGCAACTAGCAACGATAACTCCCTAGTAATTTGAGCAACGTAAAAAAAACCTTTCATGAATTTCATGAAGATTTGTTGCAAAAAGAATAAGGTTAATGGTGCAAGATGCAATTTTTATACCTTCAAGATTTATCTGAAATATACTACTATAGTAAGTAGATAATCTTGTTCGTAATTTGTTATAACGCATGATACTATTGGAAGGAAACTATGTTCTATACATTATCATTTGTTCAATCAAACTAAACTCCTTCATCATAAATAAACTCGGAAAAATATATCTTATCCCTAACAGTTTATCTTTGCATGATTGACTTAAAACCAATATAAAACCAAGAAGGAAAACCTGGTTTTGGGGTGAGATATCCACATGGATACCGGGAGATGACCCTCCCGCAGCTACTCCTTGGACTTTCTTAGGCGGCATCGCAGTTCGAACATGAAGGCAGCTTTTACTCTTTCTTCTAGATTTCCACCGTCTCTCTTTCGAGGCAAGGAGCCATTTAAATGGTTGATCACGAGAAGGAAGACCTTTAGGTTCTTAGCTTCTTCGGAGAGAGGAAAGATTTATAAAACCTAAGAAGGCCCTATAGGGTATATACTTGGCAAAAAAGTTATGGGTGAGTGTGGCTTTGCAACCACATGAACCTTTGGAGAACTTTGGGCTTGGGGCAAAAGGTATAGAAAGGGAATTATTCTCTTTTCTTGCACTTCCTCTACCTTTTTCCTTCTTTTTCCCTACTCTTCCTCCTTTACCCCTCTTCTTCCCTCCTTTTTACTCTTCTACCTCCTTCTATTCCTTCTCTCTTACCTTCTTTATCTTCTCCCACCTTACTCCTTTCACTCTACTCTTCCTCCTTCACTCCTCTCTTTCTCTTCTTTATCTTCTCCCACCCTATTTCACTCTACTCTTCCTCCTTCACTCCTCTCTTTCTCTTCTTTATCTTCTCCCACCCTATTTCACTCTACTCTTCCTTCTTCACTCCTCTCTTTCCCTCCTTCTTACTCTTCTTTATCTTCTCCTGCCCTATTCCTTCTTACTCCTCATGGAACAACATCCGGAGTCCATGATGGTGGTTTGAATTGGGGCCCGGGGGGGGGGGGGATCCGTGACGCCCGGGATAGGGGAAAAAAAAAGTTGACTGGGGTCAGAGCCCTACGTGGCCTACATCGAGATGATGGGGGGAAGGAAAATATCACGGGGCTGGGTGGCGGAGCGGCCCGTAGATCTGCCGCCGCAGATTGACCTGTTAGAAATCAAGCTCACCGTTAGTGTGTCTTCATCTATGACCAACATCTATGACAGCTAGTGTGTACAGCTGTCTACATGTGACTACATTAAATAAGTCGGGTTAGTAGTCAGTTAGTGACCTAACTAGAGTTAGTCAGTCTAGTCTACATTTACACTAGGTCACTTTATCTTGTTGTGTGTGTGCTTTTCAGTTTAGTGTGTGTAATATGAAGAAATGAGTTTGGGAGCCTGAAGGCTCATGGATATGGAGTTTCTCCCTTTCTCTCTCTCTCCTCTTTGAACATGGTATCAGAGCATTGCCAGGTTGAGCTCTCTGGAGCAGGAGGAAGTCAAGAAGACTTGAAGAAGCTGAAGAACAAGGTCTTTTGAAAAGAAGAACAGGCTGCCATTACTCTGTCAAGGTATGCATTTGCTCATCTTGGACTCCATGCTTTATCATTGTGGTTGAGGCCTTCCTGGGAGCCTTGGTGGGCATCTTTGAGAATCTACAAGTGGTCACTGAGCCTCATGATGAGGAGGACCAGCTGGAAACAAGGCCAGAAATTCTGCGTGATCTGCGCCTGCTGATCTGGGTGGACAGCAACCTGTCAATCTTCAGTGGGGCACCTAGACAAGGTTCATAGAGCATGTATGCTCACTATTGAAGGTATTTGAAGTGTGCAAGAAGTAAATGCTTGTGTGGGAGCTCTGTTATGAGCTGGAGTAATAGACACAGACCTGTAATCAGTTCTGAACTGCTGTACGCATGCATTCAGTCATTACTGACACACATGAACCTTGTACTACACTCAGAAGGCATCTTTGGAGCACAAGAATGTGTCAAAGCATGAACACATTGGATCAAATGTCTTGGAGCTGAGATCTTTTGCTCAGAATACTCAGATCTGAAAATCATTGACAGGCTGAAAATTGTCATACACAGTCAATGACAAGTACTATGCATTACTGAAGCAATACAGGTCATCTTGGGGGTTCCATCATCTATATGAACTGGCCTATACATGTTGAATGTATGGAGGATTGAAGCAAGCAATGAGCATCATTGAAAACTGAATTCTGAAGCTGAAGTAAATGCAGTTACACTGTCCTGGTTAATTACAAACAGCTCATGAAGGTTATGTCATTGGTCAATGAAGACAGGTTGTCTATGCCTACTCAAATGCTCATGTATTGAACTTGCCACTACAAAGTAAATGTATGACATGGTCGAAAGACATTTTGGAGCTGCTTGGAGCTTGGTATGCTGAATTCTTGTTGACTGCAACCTGCAACTGAATTTGTTGACACTTGTATGTGCTGGTTATGCACTGTTCTGTGCCTTTATGCTCATGTCTTGATTGACAACTGTACTAGCAGCTACCTGGGAGATTTTGGAACATGTATGACATGATTACCACTCAGTTTTGAATTTGAAATTGCTGCTGGTTACTCATAGTTTACAGTTTTTAGACTGCATGTATGTACCTTGGCAGTGAGGTTACAGAAGCTTAAGCTGAAGCAAACACATAGCTTATGTATTGACAGTTATATCTACAGTTGAGACCACTTGTTTGTGGATTTTTTTGGGGTGTCAGTGGGCTGAAATACCCTGGTTTTTTCTGCAATTTAGTGCAGAAAACTGTCATAAACTATTACGGACTGAACTTAGTCAGTCATACTTATTAGACTGCAAGGAGTCAGGCATTTGATAGGCAGTCTATTGCATCATGGCTAATGCACATGGGACTGACAATATCACTCAGATAGTTGGAGAGAAGTTGGATAATAAGAACTTTGCATTATGGAAATTCAGAATGAAAATTTTTTTGGTTGGCAGAGGTTATTGGGATTTATGTACAGGAGATGAAGTTGCTCCTGAGTTGCCTGCACACAATCCAACAAATAAACAGAAAAGAGCCTACAGGCTATGGAATGAAAGAGCATGCAAGGTGCTGCATTGGTTTTCCTTATGTATATCTGATGCTATGGTAATTTAAATCACTGGATGTGAGACTCCAAAGGATGCTTGGGACATACTGATGAAAAATTATGGAACCATGACACATGCAAGAAAGATTCAGTTGAAACAGCAGTTCAACAACATGTCTAGGAATGGCAAGTGCATCCAGACGTATACCACGGAGATTAAGACCATAGCTGATCAACTTGCTACTATTGGCTCAAGTGTATCAAAAGATGATATGATTGCTGTTGCTTTGAATGGCTTAGGCAAAGAGTACAAAGCTTTTGACACTTCCATTTCTGTCAGAGAAGAGCCCCCTAGCTGGGAAGAGCTAGTTGCTTTGTTGCTGCATGAGGAAGTCAAACTTGGTTTGAATACAGGTTCTAGTGCATCTCAGAGTAGAGACACTGTGTTGTACTCTAGCCAGCGTGGCAGAGGATCTAGAGGTCGTGGTTCATTTCGAGGTCGTGGTGACACTCGTAATACTTATGGACCGCAGCAGCAGCATAGTAATTGGCATGGTGCAAATACACAAGGCCAGCGTGGATCTGGTGGGTTTAGAGGCAGGGGGAGATCACCCCGAGGTAGAGGTGGTGAATCTGGTTCATGGCAGTCGTCTGATAAGTCCAACAGGGACAAGGACTGCCATTATTGTGGCCGGTATGGGCATATTGCAAAGGATTGTTACAAGAAGTAGGGAGATATGAAGGCAAAGGGCAGACAGCATGGGCACTATGCATCTTCCAGTGGTGCTCATGATGAGCCAGTTGATAGACTCTTTGCCATGCAGCATGTATCTAAAAATGCATCGAGACATGATAGAGATGAAAAATGGTACATTGACTCTGGAGCATCAAACCACATGACCCCACATGGAGAGTGGTTTGATGAGATGGTTGCAGGTACACATGGTCATGTATGTACTGGGGATGACACCCAACATGACATAAAGCATAAAGGGATCGTTCCTCTTATGATGCCTGATGGCAAGAAGAAAGGCTTGCATGATGTATTACATGTCCTGACCGTAACAAAGAATCTGTTGTCTGTGGGTCAAATGGCAGAACAGAATTTGCAAGTGAGGTTCAACAAAGATGGGTGTTTCATTGAAGAGTATGGAAATGGCTGCAAGTTAATTGCCAAGGGCAGAAGGGATGGCAGGATGTTTACATTGGATGCGACCATTCCGGGACTCAAGGCAGCCATGTTTGCACATGATGAGAGTGCCATTCGGGATGTAGAGATTTGGCACAAGCGGATTGGACATGTCAATGTACAAAAGCTGAAATCTATGCAACAGAAAGAAGTAGTACTTGGATTACCTAAATTCAAGTATAATGATTTTGGTCATGTATGCCCTGCATGTTAGTTTGGGAAGCAGCCACGGTTTCCTTTCATGAGACATGTAAAAAACAGCACTAGGCCTTTACAGTTGGTACACTCTGATGTCTGGGGTCCTTCACATAATGCTTCTTTTGGCGGTGCACGATATTATGTCTCATTTATTGATGATTTCAGCAGGTACACTTGGTTTTATATCTTGAAACATAAGGATGATGTGTTTGATGCATTCAAAGACTTCAAGAAACATGCTAAAAATGAATTGGGCTGTTACATATCATGTTTGAGATCAGATGGAGGAGGTGAATATGTCTCAAACTACTTTGACAGGTATCTTGCTAAACATGGGATCAGAAGACAGCTCAGATGCAGTTATACACCGCAGCAAAACGGTGTTGCAGAGAGGAAAAACAGGGTTTTGATGGAGTCAGCTAGAGCTATGCTGAATGAAAAATGTCTGCCAAATGGTTATTGGGCTGAAGCAGTGGTGATTGCTGTATATGTGTGAATCGAACCCCTACAGCAGGGATTCATGATGTCACTCCGTATGAACGGCTGTATGGTCATAAACCTGATATTTCACACTTCAAGGTATTTGGCAGCATTGCATATGTGCATATACTGGATGAGAAGAGGAAGAAATTGGATCCTAAGGCAGTGAAAAGTGTGTTTATTGGATATGCACAGGAACGGAAAGCTTATAAGTGTTATGTACCTTCTACGCATGAGACACTCATAAGCAAAGATGTGGTATTTGATGAGTTAGCATCTTGGTATGGGAATCCTGTTGCAGTGCCTACTGATGGCTCACCCAGTATGAGTCATGCTGAAAACACTCCTCCAGAGAGTACTTCCATGACTGGTCAGACAGGTGATGTATCATCTACAGTGAGTCCTTGGACAGGACAATTACGGAGTCGCACTACTGCATCCACTGACACGGATATGTCAGTGAGGGGGAGAACAGATAAGGGAAAAGAAAAGGTTTTTGAAGATGTAACAGGTCCACTCACTACAGGTTATGATTCATCTAGCAGTGACAGCTTAGATAGTGAATTGGGGATTCCGTCTGTTATGATGCCAGGTGCTAGACAGAACCGTTATGTGCCACCTCATGAGAGGCAAGCTCACAGTGAGCCACAGCTTAGGAGATCAGAGAGGGTCAGACGACCTATTGACAGGTATACTTACACTGGATATTCAGCCCATCATTATGCTTATATGACGAAAGTAACAGGTTTTAGAGAACCAAGTAAGTTTGATGAGGCAGTTTCAGATGAGAATTGGCGTGCTGCTATGGATGAGGAATATTCAGCTTTGGCTGAAAATGGTACATGGGATTTGGTACAGTTGCCTGAGGGCAAAATACCTATTGGATGCAAGTGGGTGTATAAGGTAAAATGTAAATTAGATGGATCATTGGAAAGATATAAGGCCAGGCTAGTTGAAAAAGGGTATGCACAGCAGTATGTCTTGATTATGAGGAGACTTTCAGCCCTGTAGCAAAGATGGCTACAGTTAGAACTGTGATTGCTTTGGTAGCAGCAGCTAGAGGCTGGAAACTATGGCAGATGGATGTAAAGAATGCATTTCTTAATGGAGAATTACAGGAAGAGGTTTACATGGAACAGCCTGAAGGCTATGTACATCCAGAATTTCCAGCACATGTATGTCGGCTGAAAAAGGCATTATATGGGCTGAAACAGGCACCCAGAGCATGGAATGCTCGCATCAGCAGTTATTTACAACAACACGGTTTCCGATTGGGAGATGTTGATCATAGTCTGTTTGTGAAAAAGACAGATAATGGCTATGTTTTCCTAGTTGTCTATGTTGATGACTTAATCATTATAGGAGATGATGAAAATGGGATTGCTGAAATAAAGACATGTTTACAGACCGAATTTAAGGTCAAGGACCTTGGAGAGTTGAAATACTTTTTGGGGATTGAGGTTGTCTCTACACCTCAAGGCATATGGCTGCTACAGAAGCAGTATGCTCATGACATGTTACAGAAATATGGTATGGCTGATTGCAAGCCTATGGATACGCCTTTGGAGCAGAATGTTAAGCTGCAGATTGATGTTGGGACAAAGATTGAGAATGTTACTATGTACAGACAGATGGTAGGCAGCTTGATCTATCTCACGATCACTAGACCTGACTTGAGTTCTGCTGTGGGGCTGATCAGTCAGTTCATGTAGAAGCCTCGCAAACCACACTTGGATACAGTCAGAAGAATTCTGAGATATGTAAAGAGTACCACAGATCATGGGCTATTTTATGCATATGGGAAACCCCTTGACTTGATGGGGTACACTAATGCTGACTGGGCTGGTTGCACATATGACAGGAGATCAACCAGTGGCTATGCATTTGGATTGGGAAGTAGCATGATCAGTTGGCAGAGTAAGAAACAGCCTACAATTGCATTGTCTAGTACGGAAGTAGAATATCGTGGTGCGGCCTTAGCGGTGTGTGAAGCTAAGTGGTTATAGAAGTTGCTGAATGACTTGGGAGTACACTTGGACAGCAAAGTCAAGCTGTATTGTGACAATTTGAGCAGTGTTATGTTAGCAAGCAATCCTGTTTATCATGCAAAATCAAAACACATTGAGGTTCACTATCATTTCATCAGGGAAATGGTTTTAGCAGATCAGATTGACTTGGAACATGTGAAGACTGAAGACCAGGTAACAGACATCTTTACCAAATCACTTGGTAAAGATAAGTTCATTCACTTTAGACAGCTACTTGGAGTGATACAGATTATTTGAGTTTTGTTTTTGAGCTTGAGGGGGAGTGTTAGAAATCAAGCTCACTGTCAGTGTGTCTTCATCTATGACCGACATCTATGACAGCTAGTGTGTATAGCTGTCTACATGTGACTACATTAAATAAGTTGGGTTAGTAGTCAGTTAGTGGCCTGACTAGAGTTAGTCGGTCTAGTCTACATTTACACTAGGTCACTTTATCTTGTTGTGTGTGTGCTTTTTAGTTTAGTGTGTGGAATATGAAGAAATGAGCTTGGGAGCCTGAAGGCTCATGGATATGGAGTTTCTCCCTTTCTCTCTCTCTCCTCTTTGAACATGACCCAGGGGGGAAAACACGTGGGTTAGGTGGTGGAGCATCCCGATAGGCTGCCGCCAATGCAGATAGTCCACGGGGGGGGGGGGGGGGGGAAGAAAGACCCGTACGATTGCAGGGAGGTGGCGACGCTAGAGATCTAGTGAGGGAACACAATGGAGTGCAAGGCGAGGCCCAGGATTGTTGACGGCTGCCTACCACAAGCGAAAGGCACAGGCAATGGAGGTCCGAACACCTCTACAACGGGGGAAAAAGGATTATTATATAGTTTGGGGGGAAAGGGGTTGGTTTCCTCATGCTCCCGACGGGTGGCATGAGTACACAGGTTTGCAGTCGTGTCCTCTCGCATGGACAGCCAACTTGAGATGATGACGAGGGTGAGAATGACGTTGGCACTGACGACGGTGATGATGATGTGGACGTCGGCTTTAGTCGTTGCGGAGGTCGTGGGAGATGGCGGTTTCACCCGTCTTAGAAGCTTTATATACTATACTATAGTATATTACTAATGTATAGTATATTACTAATGTTAACCTATACTAACATATTCTATATTTCTAACGTTTTAATTTACCCTTACTAACTGACTAACCTTCCTTAATCAACTAACTCCTTCGATCTCACCCTACTAACACGCCTACTAATTTTTGACTACCACTACTAGATCCGATCCTCGGAGGTGAGTGCCAATGTAAAAAAAAAAGTGTTTTCTTGGAATGTGTGAGGGCAAAATGAGGGCGAGACATTACATCCTCTCCCCCTTACACATTTTTGGCTCTCGACAGCAGTATGCCCTAAGCATATCCTCGATGACTTGATTTACTCGCTCTGTTTGGCCATCCGTTTGGGGATGGTAGGCGGTGCTAAAATAGAGTTGAGTCCCAATAGCTTCAAAGATAGCTCTCCAGAAGTGTGATGTGAAGAGAGAATCTCGATCACTAATGATTCTTTTGGGTAAACCATGCAATTTGAATATCTCCTTGATAAACAATCTTGCAATGTTGGAGGCTTTATAGTTTGTCTTTACTGGAATAAGGTGTGCAACCTTAGTAAGCATGTCAACTACAACCATGATGGAGTTGTATCCTCCCTGGACTTGGGGTAAGCCTACAACAAAATCCATACTGATGAATTCCCATTTCATTTGGGGGATGTAAAGCGGTTGCAGTTTCCCTGGCATCATGACATGTTTGGTTTTGATACGTTGGCAAGATAAACACTCAGTGACATATTTGAGAACGTCACCTTTGAGCCTCTCCCAATGGTAGCTCTTTCTAACTGCATTAAGAGTCTTAGAATAGCCAGGATGTCTTGCGAAAGGGGAATCATGAGCTTCCCACATTATCTTCTGGTTAAGTGACTGGCTTATCTTCTTGTGTTGAAGGTCGTCTTTGGGATATCTTGTTCCTTGATTCTTATCTGATAGTAACCTGACCTGAGATCAATCTTGGAAAAGATCTTTGCACCCTGAAGACGATCAAGAAGCTCATCTATTCTAGGAATAGGATACTTGTTCTTGACTATTGATTGGTTCAACCCTCGGTAATCAATACATAGACGAAGTGTCCCATCTTTCTTTTTTTGAAATAGTACTGGAGCTCCCCACGGTGAATTGCTAGGCCGGATGTAGCCCTGATCTAATAATTGTTTGAGTTGTTCCTTCAGCTCAATTGCTTCTGGAATGGACATTCTATAAGGTCTCTTTGCAATTGGTGCAGCTCCAGGCACTAACATGATCTCATGATCCACTTCTCTTTGAGGCGGAAGTTCGATCAACTCATCAGGGAATACGTCCGCGCATTCCTTTAGCCAAGAAGGCCCTTCATGAGACTCTTGCTTTTGATCTAACTTGTTGAGTTTGATCAAGTAAACGGGTAATCCTTTTCTGACTCCTTTTATGATCCGAGATACTTTGGCCAATTGGATTCTTGGCATTCCTGCCTCACCTTGAGTTGTGACAAATTCCCTTTCAGTGTTTCGAAAGGAAACTTGACCCTTTCCACAGTGAATGTTGGCATCGTTGGGGCTTAAGCCAATCCATTCCGAGTAAACACTCATGGATACCTAAATTCATGACTCTGAATTTGACTGAAGGCTTCTTTTCTCCTAGAAAGAATTCCACCTTAGCAGTTTTCCTGGTACAAGTTACCTCATGACCATTTGCCAATTCCACAAGCAGGGTAGGTGCTTCTACTATGGCTATTCCTAATCTTTTTGCACATGCTGGTGAGATAAAGGAACGTGTACTACCACAATCAATCAAGGTTTTGAAACCTTTACCTTGATAGTCCGACGGTGTCTGAATCACCGAGAACTGGCGATTCGGCCCTTTCTTGTGTAAAGTGGCATGGACTGTCGCTCTTTCGATTTCTGCTTCCATGGTCGGATCTTCTTCTTCCCCTTCTTCGCACATTTGCCTATTGGCAATGCAGGCGGTTCTTCCTCTTCCATGGGTAGCGGCTCCTTGACCACTGCCTGTTCCTTGAAAAGGCGTTTGGCGATGTCCTTCGCTGAGCTTGGGACATTGCCTCTTGAAGTGACCGGGTTCATTGCAGTGGAAACAACGGAGGTTTCGGCCATTACTTTGAGTAGGAATAAAGTTGTTGACATTATTTATCCTTGCTTTCTTTCTTTGTCCCTGATTATGACCTTGAACTCTCTTCATTTGAGGTCTGAATGCTCCTCTGTTCGGGTCACTATAAGACCAAGTTTTGTTACCCCTTGGTCTAGCTTGCACCTCTTGAATTATAGGCGCTGCTCGAATGAGTGCATTCTGAATATCTGATGGACGCATAGATTCGAGACGGGTATTTACTGGTGGATTTAAGCCCGCACAAAATTTGGACACCTGCTGCGTCATATCCATCTGTGGCGCATACTTTAAAAGTGAGATGAATTTAGAGTAGTATGCGTCAAGAGTGAGTCCTAGTTGTTTTAGCTCGTAGAACTCGTTCATTTTCTACGTGCAATATGCAGGTGGTAAGTATCTTCCCTGCACGGCTTTCTTCAGCTTCTCCCAGGTAACGAATCCCTCTGCGATCCCTTGATCCTTGCACCATTGCTTCCACCAAAGTCTAGCTTCACCGGTGAGCTTTAACTTGGCGAGCATAACCTGATTGGTGGGTGCAGTACCGGCTGCTTCGAAGTAATCCTCCATGGATTCAATCCAAATTTCAGCATCAGCCTGGACGAATCTGCCTCTCCCGTCAAACTCGGGTGGCTTTATCTGCTTGAGGAGGAACTTCTTCTCCTGGATCACCGCAGTACTTGATGTAGGTGGCAAATTTGGAACGTGTACCTGGGGTTGTGCCTGAATAAAGGTTTTCTTAACATTATTATACGATAATCGACGTTAGCTACTTATCTTTTTATCAACTCTTATGCACAGCCAGATATTGATAAAAAGAAGTCTTTATTTGTATTTACATGGGCATAGCACTTTCGAATACAACGTTCCATGTGATGATAAGTCAGCTGTTATACTTAGTTTGGGGAGAACAATGTTGTATTGCATTTGTCTACATAAACTGGGTAATAGTAGGGTTGTGGGTCATGGATCTTCAGGAATCGGTAAGTCATTGGAAGTTCAGGATATCCTTTACGTTGAAATCCATACTTCTCATGGCGGCCCAACACTTTAATCCTGTCGGCAGGGATTACACGAGTTACTTCCTCATATACATATGAGTTTATCTCAACCCTCCGACCACGAATATGTAAAGTCAAATTCACGTGAGCTTCCACAAAAACGAACAGCTTCACGACTTTCAAGTCTTCCAACCACTTGATCCTCTTTAGGTTGGTCTGTAGATAAGCAAACTGGTGGGCGGCTATAAAGTAGATTCCTGAAGACCCCCTCCATCTTCGTTCTATGTATAAAGGTGATGGATTATAAATCTGCTCCAGGATGTTCATCATCCCAATTCTTTGTCTATAAAGCGGAGAATGCATTGCAGTCATAAACATGACCCGAAATACCAAAACTTATTCCACGCTTCGTAATTCTGCAAGATAGCATTGAAGGTAAGGAAATGTTTGGATGGCAACAATTTCTTTACTTCATTTTATTGAGATTTTATAAAAGCAATTATGTTATTGGTCGGCTCTGATACCAACTGGAATGTGTCCACTAGAATCATCCAGGGCACGTCTTAGCAGTCCATCGGAAAAGATGTCTAGAAAGCTCCGCCCGGCACTCCCATGGAATGTTACGGGATTTGCGATCTAGGTCTTCCGTGTCTGCCACGTAGCGGAGGTATCCTGGCCGTTCCCACTTAGGATCGATCGGAATTAGGGTTATCCTGATTGGTCATTATCTAACAGCAACTAGCGTCGGACCCAAGCGTACTACTTTACGCAAAAACGCCAGATCCGAAGCGGATTTATGCTGCACTTGGTTCAAGGAGAATGGGAAACAAGAGGGATGCAAAGCTCAACCTCTCTGCCATAAGGCATAGTCCCATTCCAATCCCCTAAAACAGCGTAAATTGGTTAAGACATAACTCTAGGTCCACGCTTTCGTTGTTCGTGTCTTTTGACGATCATTCCGCTGTTCTTTGAGATTTTTGAGAAAAGTTCCCGGCTAACCGGGACCACCCAACCGTAGGACGGATGCATGGCCCATCCTCCGCACTTTCCTCGGTTTGTTTTAGATATGTAATTATCTAATACATTAATTTGACATATAACAATCAACTTCTTTAATTAATCCGTTAAGCACTGGTTCCTTCACGTAATCTTATCACGTGACATAGAGTTCCCGGCGCGGTCAACAACCCCCTTGGTTAGGGTCGGGCAGGCAGTCGGGGGTAACTCAAACTGCCTCTCCCTTCAAGCCTTCATCCTGAAGTATAGGTATTCATTTAATTTGCAATTCATAAATCAAACAGTGCTCTAAAATCTCTAGCAAGCACAAAAATTTCCATTAATCGACCTCGTTGTTTGGCAAACTGCTAAGGAATGATTCTTTCCTTTCGAATGTATCAGTACTCGATCCAAGGTGTCTTGCAAATTGGCAAGATCCTTTATATTCCGGGTTAGGGCGTACCGTATTAACCCAACTTGGTCAACCCTAAAGTTCATTGGATACTTTAGTTTCTGGTTTATAACTTTCCTTATTTAGAAGGATATCCCAGAATACATCCTTTTGCAAGATAACTTGCGTAAGGATCTGCCATCCTTGTTGAGTGTATTTACGCTTTCTTCTTGTGAATCAATCACAAGACTATATGACTTCGTACTTGCTGCGCAAGTCCTGCGATGAAATAATCCGTTTTAGTTTCTTTAACCTGACGTTTGTCGGACCTAGGGTCTCTTTTTAAGAACCTCAGGGGCAAACCCTAGTTCTTTTACATTTTTGAATTTATTGACCCTATAATCAGGGAAGGTATTCAAGTGCTTAAGGTATAAACGTGTCTTTGGTCTTTAAGGCATGGCATTTCTAAGTTTAGATTAATTTGGTTATCTTTTGGAAGGTAATATTGAGATCACCTCGGCACGATTTGTTATCCTTGTGACAATTGATTTTTCAGTCCTAAACTTTATTGCTTTGAGGTAGGTAAATTCAATTTAATCTTCCTTTTTCCTTGCAAACGAAACTCATGCCAAATAACAATCTTTTCCTTGCTAAGATATCCAACTAGCAACGATAACTCCCTAGTAATTTGAGCAACGTAAAAAAAAACCTTTCATGAATTTCATGATGATTTGTTGCAAAAAGAATAAGGTTAATGGTGCAAGATGCAATTTTTATACCTTCAGGATTTATCTGAAATATACTACTATAGTAAGTAGATAATCTCGTTCATAATTCGTTATAACGCATGATACTATTCGAAGGAAACTATGTTCTATACATTATCATTTATTCAATTAAACTAAACTCCTTCATCGTAAATAAACTCGAAAAAATATATATTATCCCTAACAATTCATATTTGCATGATTGACTTAAAACCGATATAAAACCAAGAAGGAAAACTTGGTTTTTGGGGTGAGATATCCACATGGATACCGGGAGATGACCCTCCTGTAGCTACTCCTTGGACTTTCTTAGGCAGCATCGCAGTTCGAACGTGAAGGCAGCTTTTACTCTTTCTTCCGGATTTCCACCGTCTCTCTTTCGAGGCAAGGAGCCGTTTAAATGGTTGATCACGAGAAGGAATAATAAGACCTTTAGGTTCTTAGCTTCTTCGGAGAGAGGAAAGATTTATAAAACCTAAGAAGGCCCTATAGGGTATATACTTGGCAAAAAAGTTATGGGTAAGTGTGGCTTTGCAACCACATGAACCTTTGGAGAACTTTGGGCTTGGGGCAAAAGGTATAGAAAGGGAATTATTCTCTTTTCTTGCACTTCCTCTACCTTTTTCCTTCTTCTTCCCTAATCTTCCTCCTTTACCCCTCTTCTTCCCTCCTTTTTACTCTTCTACCTCCTTCTATTCCTTCTCTCTTACCTTCTTTATCTTCTCCCACCCTACTCCTTTCACTCTACTCTTCCTCCTCCACTCCTCTCTTTCTCTTCTTTATCTTCTCCCACCCTATTTCACTCTACTCTTCCTCCTTCACTCCTCTCTTTCTCTTCTTTATCTTCTCCCACCCTCTTTCACTCTACTCTTCCTCCTTCACTCCTCTCTTTCTCTTCTTTATCTTCTCCCACCCTATTTCACTCTGCTATTCCTTCTTCACTCCTCTCTTTCCCTCCTTCTTACTCTTCTTTATCTTCTCCCACCCTATTCCTTCTTACTCCTCACGGAACAACATCCGGGGTCCATGATGGTGGTTTGAATTGGGGCCCGGGGGGGGGGGGGGGGGGGGTTCGTGACGCCCAGGATAGGGGAAAAAAAAGTTGACTGGGGTCAGAGCCCTACGTGGCCTACGTCGAGATGATGGGGGGAAGGAAAATATCACGGGGCTGGGTGGCAGAGCAGCCCGCAGATCTGCCGCCGCAGACTGACCCAGGGGGGAAAACACGTGGGTTAGGTGGCAGAGCGTCCCGGTAGGCTGCCGCCAATGCAGATAGTCCACGGGGGGGGGGGGGGAAAGAAAGAGCCTACGACTGCAGGGAGGTGGCGACGCTAGAGACCTGGCGAGGGAACACAATGGAGTGTAAGGTGAGGCACAGGATTGTTGACGGTTGCCTACCACAAGCGAAAGGCACATGCGATGGAGGTCCGAACACCTCTGCAACGGGGGAAAAGGATTATTATATATTTGGGGGGGGGAAGGGGTTGCTTTCCTCATGCTCTCGACGGGTGGCATGAGTACACAGGTTTGCAGTCGTGTCCTCTCGCATGGACGGCCAGCTCGAGACGATGATGAGGGTGAGAATGATGTTGGCACTAACGATGATGATGATGATGTGGACGTCGGCTTCAGTCATTGCGAAGGTGGCGGGAGATGGCAGTTTCACCTGTCTTAGAAGCTTTATATACTATACTATAGTATATTACTAATGTTAACCTATACTAACATATTCTATATTTCTAACGTTTTAATTTACCCTTACTAACTAACTAACCTTACTTAATCAACTAACTCCTTCGATCTCACCCTACTAACACGCCTACTAATTTTTGACTACCACTACTAGATCCGATCCTCGGAGGTGAGTGCCAATGTAAAAAAAAACGTGTTTCCTTGGAATGTGTGAGGGCGGAATGAGGGCGAGACATTACAGAGCTGAAGAATCCAATGAAGACCTTGAAGCAATGCCCAACTTCAATGAGGCTACCCTTATCGGTGAAAATTCTAACGAACCTGAAGACCTTGCTGGTAAAATTTCTATGCATGCCTTATTAAAGATGTAATGTAAAATCAATAATAATGATATGACTATCTTGCATGACGATGGTAGTACTCATGTTTTTGTTTCAGAAAAAGTCGTTAGAAACTTACAACTTAAAACTATTCCATCTGCCTATAAAATTAAGGCTGCATTTCTAGGACAATGATATAATAGTACTAAAGAAGTTCATAATTTAGAAATTTGTATTGGATCTTATAAGGAAAGGAAAAAAAATTTAGTAGCACCTTTGCAATCTGCTGATGTAATTCTAGGCATGTCATGGCATCACCAATTCAACCCCAATATAGATTACAACACACACTCAATGCACATTGAGCACAAAGGTAAACAAATTTTACTCGAAGGGTTAACAAAAATTGAATTATTTTCAATTATTAGTCATACACAAGCGAACCGAGCTTTGCGTAAACAATCAAAAGCTTTCTTAGTATGGATTAATGAAGTTGATGTTACAAAAACTGAACTAACTCCAAAGCAATAGCATTTTATTGCTAAATTTTCTTATTGCTTTTCTAATGATTTACCTTTACAACTTCCTCCATCACGATCCAAAGACCACCAAATTGATTTACTTCCTGGTAGTCAACCACCTTGCAAAGCTCCCTATCACCATAACCAATGAGAACAGAAAGAGATTCAGAAGCAAATTGAAGAACTTCTAAGTAGAAAATTAATTCATCCAAGTAGTTTGCCTTTTGAAGCTCCTGTTTTATTAGTTAAAAAGAAAAATCAAACTTAGAAATTTTACGAGAAAGGTCTATAGTCTCATTAGAATTTTCGTCGATAAGGGTAGCCTCATTGAAGTCGGGCATTGCTTCAAGGTCTTCATTGGATTCTTCAGCTCCAAGAAAATTTAGATGCGCCGTGGGTTTCTTCCAATCACGGGTGTTGCCCATGGGACGACTCACAATATGACCATGAAGCTTACAATTATAACAAATTAAATTTTTGGAATTGGCATTGGAGACACTTGGGTTAACATTTTTAAGTTCACCAGATTTAGGCAAATTTGAAGGTGGATTGGGAGGTTTAGAATTAGAAACTGATTGAACATTTCGCATCCATGGCCGTTAGTTAAAACGATTCTTTCCATATTGATAATTGAAGTTACGAAAATAATTAAAACGAAAGTTACCCATGTTGTTACTGTTGGATGCCGGAAATTTCCTTCGGTCTTTAGACTGCTTCTTTTCAGCGTTGTGAGCTAGGGATATGGCTTCGTCCACGTTATTGGGCTTGAACATATTGACTTCGGCTTGGATAAATGGAATTAAGCCGGACATATACTTTCTCTTGAAGGTAGATTCGGCCATTGGCTCCACCATTTGGAGTTGCAAGAGAGTGCTCCAAAATCTTTTTGTGTATTGAGGGACAGACTCATGTTCCCATTGCATGAATAGGTTTCATTGTTGTTGCATGCGGAGCAGCTCGAATTGTGCAGGGAGAAAATTTGCAAGAACCTTCTTGCAAAAGTCATTCCATGTGAGAGGACGATCGATGCTTTTACGCGTGACATCCCACCATAGTGTAGCTTTCTCAATAAAATAATGAGATGCACATTTAATTTTATCACTTTCTGAGTATTTCTCATTGTCAAAATAAGCTTCAAATTGACTTAACCATGATAGAATTTTGTGACCATCTTTAAGACCATCAAAAGAATTAAATTTGAATGTACGCTTGCTTATCTTGGACTCCTTTTGACTAGGGTGGACATCCAAAGTAGCATTGATGGCGTGAACTAGGCTGTCGTCGTTGGTAGAAATTTCAGTGGTGGCAAGACGCTTGAGGGACTTCAGTTCTTGCTCCAATTGTATGGGGTGTTTTTATGCTCTTCTTCAAGTTGTATGGATATTAAATCCATACGCTGCTCCAAGGTTGGCTCAGGAAGCGATGATGCAGAGTCAAAATTTGCCATGATTGCTTGATGGAGAAATTCGGAGATTTAGGATACCTTGCAAATGAAAAGACACCTTGATTGTCATTGAAGAATTTTGGCGTGTAAGACCAAAATTTAAAACGATTTTTGGACAAGAAATTATGGATGGAAGTAGGCAAGAAAGCGATAAATTTTTATGGGAATTTTTTGAAATTTATGAAGCTAGAAAGAACTGCGCGAGAACTGTCTCTATGGGAGAGATAGTATGTAACTTGCTTGATAAGTTGATCAAGTTTAAAAAAAACCTTGACGTTTTTGGACAAGAATGTGTCGTGATGCTGTCGTGGCGTCAAAAAAGTCCCCCCCATGAATTCAAAATAGAGCTTAAGCTCTTGCTTAAGCTTAAACTAGGCTTTTACTTAAGCTTTAATTAAGCTTACTAACCATCTGTAAGCTCCAACTCTTCACGAAATATGGCGCCATGATATAGGAGTGGGTATTCTTCAATGTCTGGGAAAATCACAAAATTTCTTGACTGTGATAGAGGGGTTTGGGGTTTTGAGGGCTTGGGAATCCAACCATGTAGTCAGTTCGTGATGAGACGGACCGTAGAGCCTATTTGCAACAGAGGCCTCGCCTTCACACCAAAAGGTAGGCGATTGGAAGCCCAAGAGGTAGGCTGGGCTCTGATACCACTGTTGCAAGGAACAGATGCGTGGTTTACGTGTAGCAAATGGAAGAAGCTCCCTCTTTCTCTCTTTTACTTATAAAATTGCATACGACTCATGAGAAATTAAAAATAGACTAAAAGAGAAGGTAAAGTAAGATGAAGCGACTCAAGATTGGGTTCAATCTCTCCCCAACATGAAGTGGGCAGATCCCTTCATGCCGTATTTATAATAATATTATGAAATCTTCTTTGCCCAAGATTTAGGCCCTTTACAATCACTCTTTGCATAAAGAGATGGAGTGAACTAAAAAAGAGATAGAGTAATCTGAATTAATGGATGCTAGCAGTTGTGCATCCCACAACTCTTTGAAACCATTAATATTTTATCGGACATATCTTCTAAAAATCTATTTTGCTAATAAATATTTACATAGAGGCTATGCCCACGCTTTATAAGAAATAGTGGTGCATCTAATACAATAATCCAATAATTTCCAAACAAATTCTTAAGGAAATAATCTTTAGAAAGCTTGCGTGTGGCGCGCCTTTTCAATTCTCCTTACTCTACACATCAATTGCCAAAAATTTAGAAAATCATGTTAGAATAATAACCAACTAAATAATTGCAGCTAGCCACATAAATCAATTAATTTAGAACTCCATACAAAAATTAATTCACGAAGATGTTAATACTCATGTGGATAAAATGGTGCCACCCACGTTCACACTTGCATCGACGCCCTGAAAGGATAGGCATCCCCATCGACCTTCCGTCTAAGACAATTTCTTAGGAATGTGTCCCGCATTGATGGAGAACCATTTAAGGCATTCATCCCGCCAACATACACACAAAGGAGAACCATTTAAGGTGCTCATCCCTTTGCGTAGGTGCCACCTGGCAACATACCACCGTTGCGAGCAACGGATGCGTGGTTTGCGTATAGCCAATGAAAGAAGCTCCCTCTTCCTTAATTGGTATCCCACCCCGGGGGTATGTTGCCAGGTGGCACCTACGCAAAGGGATGAGCGCCTTAAATGGTTCTCCTTTATGTGTACATTGGTGGGATGAGCGCCTTAAATGGTTCTCCGTCAATGCGGTGTCGGAGGGGTTTTTGTCGAAAGGTCGAATCCACCAGGGATCAGAAGTAGAAGGAAGTAGAGATAGGAGATGGAAGAGAAGGTAGAGAATACCCAAGTGGTAAACACGAAAAAAACAAATCATAATGAATTGAAACAATATGTATTGAAAGAACCTGGAATCTTTGCTCTACTCAGAAGCAATCTCTAGGCATTAGTTCTCCTAGAGCTCCTTCATAGACCAAAAACGTGGATCAGAAAAATCAGCTTTTTTCTCTGTTATCTGGAACCCAAATCTGATGGCTCCGTTGGCTCCAAAAGGGGGGTAAAACACAGGATGCCTGCTCACGGATCTCCCAGATCACCCCTTCTTCTTCTTTCAGTTCAATCTGTAGTTTTCAACCTGTTTTCAACGATTGCCATGCGCACGATTTTGTCAATCTGTCCTTGTGAAAATCCCATAACTGGCTGAAAAAGCAACTAGCTTTTTGCATGCCATCCTAATCTAGAAGCTTTTTCTAACTTTTTTGAATTTTTACAATAAATAATATCAAAAATAGACTAAAATTATCCAAAAATCTAGTATTTTTGGATAATTCATGCAACTCGCACTAGTACTAATGGCTCAGATCACATTGACTCTCTAGATCAATAGAGAAGTCGGATGATGATGCATTCCATACATTTTCACACTATGTCCTCATAACATCATGACATCCACCCCCTCTGAACCTGCACATCCTCCGATATGTGCCAAAATCCTAGTTGTCACCGGATTTTGAGTCCTCCTCATCCTCTGCAACCATATCCTTTACTTCTTCATCTTCCATATCTTCTTGGCTAGCCCCTGTATCATGGCCACTGTTTTCTTCCAATTCTGGCAAGTCGTAAGCAGTAGATTCCCGCCTTTTGAATCATTTGATTCTTTTCCCTGCTACCGGAAGTTTTATGGCTCTTCCATCGAGCTCATTTAATGCATAAGTAGCATTATCAAACACATGTCTTACCACATAGAGTCCAAACCATCTCTTGGAAACTTTACGCATAGCACTATGTTGGTTATCTAAATTACTATCATAAACCAATACCCAATCCCCATCTTGTATGGTTCTTGGTCTTAGTCTATGTCTTTTGTCAAACTGTTTCTTGTTATGTATCCTTGCTGCCCTTAACTTTGTAGTTGTTGCCTCTATGTCTTCTGACTTTCTTTCCAACTGTCTAATGTGTAAGGCCAGCAACTCCTCTCGATTCAACTCCTCCTCCCAAGGTAACACACTCCATGTGATAGTCATCTCTTCTATCGGCATGATAGATTTTTGACCATACATCAATTCTGCAGCCATATATCCTATAACAGCACTATGAGTTGTTCTGTCAACCCACAAAGCATAAGGGAGCAATCGTGGCCACTCTTTTATCTTCTCTCCACATGCTTTTTCCAATGCCTTCACAATAGGTGGATGACCTCTTTCACTTTTACAATTTCCTTCAGGGTTATAGGCTGAAGTTAAAGAAAGCTTTATCCCCAACCATGCAAAGAAATCATGAGCTTCATCTGCATCCAACTCACCCCTATTTGCTGTAATTTTTTCCACACAGCCATATCGACAAAAGATCTCTTCTAAGATAAAAGTACATACGACATTTGTCGTCTTAGTACGTAGAGCTCTTCCTTCCACTTGATTAGTCAAGTCTTCACGAGCAAGCACAAGATACCTCATTTGCCAAAGACCTGCAGGCATTGTGACCAAATCCACCACCCACTTAAAATGAAGAGACAATGGATATGTGGATTGCAATCCATCCTGATGTCTCACAGTTGAATACATTTGACATGTCGTACATGTTTCCACAAAGTGAGCAACATCCTTATACATACCCTGCCACCAATATCTTTCTTTGATCTTTGTAAAAGTACCCCAAACACCTCTATGACCAGCCCACAAACTTTCATGAAATTTTTGCATTACTTGTACTTGTGAAGCTCTGTCACCCAAGACTCGCAATGGCATACCCTGTTCCTTTTTAGCATGTTTCCATAAGTATCCATCTTTTAAGAAAAATCCATACGCTTTCTGTTGAGATATCGAGCTCCACTTGTGATATGCCAGGGTGACCGTTGTGCATTTATGTCACCGACGTGTCAGTTGTTGCAGATGCGGTTGATACATCGCCCATGAATAATAGCTAGATGACAGCTATCCTTATCTACTCTAGTTCGTGGCTCAAGTAGTATGCCACCTTAGTTAGTTGAGTTTGGTTTGAGACCCATATATAGGGTTCTTCTATTTCTTTGTATGAGAGTTCTTTTTGGCTTACACAACTAAGAAGAGGAAAACAGTTTTCAGCCTCCACCTTTGTGTGTATTCCCCCATTGTGCAAGCAAGTAAAGCTACAAGTGAGACTCCTTCCTTCTCTCCCATAATCTTGACATGGTATCAGAGCCTTATTCGTGGTAAGGAGCTCAAGAAAGCAAGCCAAGCTCGCGGTGTTCTAGTAAGAGGAGCAGTGTTGCTTTCATTTTCTGTTTTGGAAGCAGATCTCTGCAGGTAGTACAGCCGGAAATTGCAAGAGTGCATTGTCTCAGGTTGAGACGCCCTTCGCGGTGAAGCAAGAGGACAATATATGCTGCGGGAGATGGGCTTTAGCCCTCAGCGACCCTGTTTTTTTTATTTGAGGCCATTTCGGGGCCTGTTTTGGAGGCGGAAGTTTTCTGCACGCACTCAGGAAAAGGCCCAGTTTTATGCTGTGCAGCCACTATTCTACAGGTCGGTGAAAAGTTACTGTAGAAATTGCATCGTATGCCTGTGCACAGAGACATTGGGAGTTACAAAATCATCCTTGTTGCCTGTTGATGCAAAATTGTCACTAGGAAGTGATTGTGTGGTCAAATACCACTTTCATCAGTTTTGCAGATTAGCCCTTGTGAGGCTGAAGCTGTGTTCTTTGCAGTGACAGAATTTGTTGCAGTGTTCTGTAATGGCGTCTGATTCTCTCTCACAGATTGTCACTGAAAAGCTTGACAAGAACAACTTCCAAGCATGGAAGTTTAGAATGACGAATTTCATTATGGGAAAAGGACATTGGGAATTTGTTGCAGGAAATGAAGAAGAACCAGTTCTTCCTGATGTTCCCAATCAATAGCAAATGCAGGCATTTAAAGCATGGCATGAGAGAGCCAGGAAAGTTATGTACTGGCTGTCTATCAGCATTTCAGACTCTATGATTGTGCAGATTCAAGATGCAAGTACGCCAAAGGAGGCATGGGATACTTTGTCAAAAATGTATAGCACAAATATGCAAGCCAGGAAAATGCAGCTCAAGCAAGAGTTGCACAATGTGCAAAGAGAAAATATGAGCATCAAGGACTACCACATGAAGGTGAAGAAGATTGCAGATGCACTTGCTTCCATTGGGTCGCCAGTGGAAGATGATGATTTAGTTTCTGTGACCTTGAATGGTCTAGGAAAGGATTATGCACAGTTTCGGACATCCATTTCAGTTCGTGAAAGATTTCCTGATTTTGAGGAGTTGATTGCTCTTCTAATTTCTGAGGAGCAGAGAAATGGTGGTGCATATTCTTCAGGAGGAACTTCAAAGGAAGCTGTCTTCTACTCAAATGCTGGAAGAGATAGAGGCAGAGGTAGAGGAGGCCGATTTGGAGGCCGTGGTAGAAATCAGAATATGCAGCAAAATCAAGAAAATCAGTCCTATGGAGGAGGACGTGGTAACTGTAGAGGCAGGGGGAGCCAAAGAGGTCGTGGTGGATGGCAAAGAGGCCAAAATGCAAACAGTAATGTTGAATGCTACTACTGTGGTAAAATGGGTCATATGGCTAAAGACTGCTATAAAAAGCAGAATGACATCATGAATGGAAAACTGCAACAAGGGAATTATGCATCTTCTAGTAGATAGGGTGATGACAGAAATGAGCATTTGTTTATGGTGCAGCACATGAATAATTCTGTGAAAAGTATAGAAGAAGGCAACGATGTATGGTATGTTGACTCAGGTGCATCAAACCACACGACAGGTCATGCAGAATGGATGGAGGATGCAAGGAAAATGGAAAAACCAGGATTTGTGGAGACTGGTGATGATACTGCACATCCTATTGTGCAGATTGGAAAAATTCCTTTGTCTATGCAGGATGGGAAAAAGAAATACATGTCCGATGTATTTCATGTCCCGAATATCACCAAGAATCTGGTTTTTGTTGGTCAAATGGTTGAGCAGGGCTTGTAGGTCAGATTTAATCCTCATGGATGCTTTGTTGAGGATATGAAAAATAAAGGTCGCTTGATAGCAAAAGGAAAGAAGAAGGGCAGAATGTTTACGTTGGATGCAGACATGTCTGAATTGAGTGCAGCAATGTTTGCATATGGGAGTTGCAGATATTGATATTTGGCATAAACGCATTGGTCATGTTAATGTACAACGACTTAAATCAATGCAGGCCCAAAATATTATTGTAGGATTGCCTAAATTCAAGTTTGCAGAAATGCATAAGGTATGTGAAGCCTGCCAATTTGGAAAACAGGCAAGGAAACCATTTCCTAGATATGTTCAAGAGAGTGAGAAGCCATTGGAATTAATCCACTCTGATGTGTGGACTACTAAAGCTACATCTCTTGGAGGCTGTCATTATTTTGTCACTTTTATTGATGTCTATAGCAGAAAAGTTTTGGTGTATTTTATGAAAAAGGAAAGTGAAGTTTTTGGGCATTTCAAAACTCTTAAAGCTATGGTTGAAAAAGAAACAGGCCTGCAAATAAAATGCCTAAGGTCAGATGGAGGGGGAGAGTACCTCTCAAATGAGTTTGCAAGGTTCTTGCAGGAGCATGGCATAAAGCAGCAATATTCATGTAGTCATACCCCACAACAAAATGGAATTGCAGAAAGAAAAAACAAGCATATTGGAGAGGTATCTCGTGCCATGCTCAATGAAAAAGACCTGCCAGATTTTTATTGGGCTGAGGCAGTTGCTACAACAGTCTACATAATGAACAGGACTCCCACTGCAGCAATACATGGGATGACTCCAGAGGAGATTTATACTGGTAGGAAACCAGATATTTCTCATTTGAAAATTTTTGGTTGCATTGCCTATGTACATGTGCCAGATGAGTTGAGATCCAAGTTGGATCCAAAAGCTGAGAAGTGCATCTTTATTGGTTACTCTCTACAACAAAAAGGATATAGATGCTATAACCCTTCTACTCATAAGTTTACAGTGAGTAGAGATGTTTTTGATGAGATGAGTAGCTGGTATAAACCAGTAAATGTGATTGATGATGTAGATGCACAAAATGGTAATGCTGCACAGAATTCACAACAGCAGTCACAAAATATTAGTGGACCTGGAGCGTCCTCTAGCAGTGGTTCACATTCTTCGCCATGGACATGCAGATTGAGATCAGGAGAATCTTCTCAAATCAATGCAAATAGTGGTATGCAGGTATCACGAAAAGGAAAAGAGAAGGTTGATTAGCCCATGTTTGATGTGAATGCAGGTCACTCTTATGTGGATGGTGAATCCAGTGGCTCTAAACAGAGCATTGATGATGAGTTGGGTATTTCTTCTATTGTTACACCTGGAGTAAGGAAGACCAGGGATGTTTTGAGAGCATCTGGGAGTGAACCTATTTTGCGCAGGTCTACGAGAGCTAGGTATCCTGTGGATAGGCTGAAATATGATGGATTTACAGCCATTCACTATGCATATATGGTCAAAGTGATATAGGAACCAGAACCCACTTCTTTTGAGCAAGCCATGGGAAAAGAAAAATGGGAGAAAGCCATGGATGAAGAAATGGATACCTTGGAAGCAAATGCTACATGGGAATTGGTACCTTTGCCTAAAGGTAAGAATGCAATTGGCTGTAAGTGGGTTTATAAGGTGAAGCACAATGTAGATGGTTCTGTGAACAGATACAAGGCAAGATTAGTAGTCAAGGGGTATGCACAAACATATGGCATTGACTATGAAGAAACATTCAGTCCGGTTGCAAGGATGGCAACCGTAAGAGCAGTCATTGCTATGGCTGCATCAAAGGGATGGTCTTTACATCAGATGGATGTAAAGAATGCCTTCTTGTATGGTGATTTGCAAGAAGAGGTCTATACGGAGCAGCCACCAGGTTATGTGCATGCTGTTCATCCTGAGTTTATTTGCAGGTTGAAGAAAGCCTTGTATGGCTTGAAGCAAGCACCTAGAGCATGGTCTGACAAGATAGGACAGTATCTTGTCACTATTGGCTTTCAGATTTCCAAGGCAGATTTCTCACTTTATGTGAGAAAAACAGAGAAAGATATTATGCTACTTGTCATTTATGTTGATGATTTGATTATGATAGGTGACAGTGATGAAGATATCCTTCATGTGAAAATGCTATTGAAGCAGAAGTTTGAGATGAAGGATTTGGGAGAGCTGCGTTATTTCTTGGGCATTGAGGTGATTAGATCACCAAGTGGGATACAGCTCTTGCAGAGGCAGTATGGATTGGACATGCTGTCCAAATATGGGATGGCAGGCTGTAAGCCTATTTCAATTTCTTTGGAGCAGAATGTGAAGCTGAGCATAGATGCAGGTGAGCTTTTGGAAGACCCTACTATGTACAGACGCATAGTAGGAAGCTTGATTTATATGACTATTACCAGGCCAGATTTGAGCTATGCTGTTGGATTGGTAAGTTAGTTTATGCAGGCTCCAAGGAAACCGCATTTGGATGCGGCTAGATGCATACTCAGGTATGTGAAGTCCACATTGCAGTATGGACTATTTTATGAGATTGGGGTTTAGATACAGTTGCATGGATACACTGATGCTGATTGGGCTAGTAGCATTTCTGATAGATAATCTACTAGTGGATATATGTTCTCTTTTGGGAGTGCTACAGTCACTTGGAGCAGCAAGAAACAGCCTACAGTTGCCTTGTCGAGCACAGAGGCTGAGTACAGGGGTGCAGCAATGGCTGCATGTGAGGTAGCTTGGTTGCATAAGCTACTTTATGATATGCATCAGTCTACAGATGGGCCAGTTGTCATTTATTGTGACAACATGAGTAGTATACACTTGGCAAATAACCCAGTCTATCATGCTAGAACAAAGCACATTGAGGTGCATTATCACTATGTGCGGGAGAGGGTTTTACTAGGTCTTATTGATCTAGTTTATGTTAGCACAGAGGATCAGGTAGCTGACATATTCACGAAGGCATTGGGCGCAGAGAAGCTGCGCAAGTTCAGAGACCTGCTTGGTGTGCAGGAATTGGGATTGAGCTCGAGGGGGAGTGTTAAGATATCGAGCTCCACTCGTGATATGCCAGGGTGACCGTTGTGCATTTATGTCACCGACGTGTCAGTTGCAGATGCGGTTGGTACATCGCCCATGAATAATAGCTAGATGACAGCTATCCTTATCTACTCTAGTTCGTGGCTCAGTTAGTATGCCACCTTAGTTAGTTGAGTTTGGTTTGAGACCCATATATAGGGTTCTTCTATTTCTTTGTATGAGAGTTCTTTTTGGCTTACACAACTAAGAAGAGGAAAACAGTTTTCAGCCTCCACCTTTGTGTGTATTCCCCCGTTGTGCAAGAAAGTAAAGCTACAAGTGAGACTCCTTCCTTCTCTCCCACAATCATGACATAGCCAACATTTGCATAAAACAATTTCTCTCAGCAGGCAAAAGAAACCCTTGTGCACCAACTTTCAATTCCTATAATGTTTCAGATGTAAACTGATGACCTATATCTTTAGGATCCCATAAGCTTGGTTGCCTTGACACTTTTTCATACATACCCTCACTCTCTGGTGGAAGTGGCAAAGCAATTGGTTTCACCTTTTTGTCAACTGTCTTATACTTTGTCTCCACAAGTGCTTTAGCCCATTGTAATCCTTCTTGCTGAGCAAACAATGCTATAACATCATACATATCCAAAGAACATAATGATAACACTCCGTTTTCAGCCTCATTTTCCGCATGTATAGTTGCTGAAATTTCAGCCATAGTGTTAGTAATATTCAACCCATAAAAGATGCCTGAAATGCCATCATTTTCAGCTAACATTCCCAATGATCTCAGTTTCTTAATAGCTCGTTTCATAGATATGCATTCAGCCCTACACATGGCTTCCATAGGGTTAAACCAACATGAACTGTTTGCTATAAACTAAGAATTACCAATAGTAAATACATGATTCATTTCATCAAGAGGTGAGTACACCCTCTGATCAGCACTACTGTAGCCCTGCATTATAGCAGTGCTTAATGAAAATCCAAGTCTTTGAATTCCCTTGCATTTGGAACCAAAGGAGACTCTCGAAGCGTATCATGATTTCTAGGATGATTAACACAAACATGAAGAAATTGGACTGCTTTCCTCCCATCTTTGCTTCTGACTCTTTCATAAGTAGAACCATCATCAAGCACCTTTGTTTCCATACGCACACCTGTAATATAGGGCTGTTCCAAAATCACTGCATATGAGGAATTATCTTGTACAAAGAAGTGTTGCTCTTCCTGTACATCACCAATTGTCACTTTTACATTAGGACATGCATCATAGAGCTCCCCTGAAGAATTATTTGCAGCCCTCATACGCCAACCATGATCAGTGTCCACGGGCCATGCACCATTTTCATACAATCCCCACTCAATGACATTTATCTCAGACCCATGGTCAAGTAAAGCAACACAAGGAGTTTCACACTCCCCTATTTTCACTACCGTTTCAATGGTAGCTCTAGCCAAATGATTTCTTGTGTAGTGACTTCGAGGAATAAATCCTAGAGTCTCTTCTCCATATTGTTGCATTTGCCTTACTCCACCATGCATATTGCTATAAGACAATGCATTTTCAGCCACTTTCTTCTCTTTTTCACTTGCTGTCCATTGATTAGTAGCATCCTGCATAGACAATCCTGTACTTACTTCATGCTCATATTCAGCCCAAATACCCAACAAACCAGTTTTCTCTTCAAATTGTAGCAAGGCACTAGTGGTATCACCAAGAAACTGACGCTTTCTTTTAATTATGTCAATGATCTCATCATGAAATTCTCACTTGGCAATGCCAAGCACCTCTCCCAAGGTAAATTCCACCCGTCTGTTTAAGATCCGTTCTTTAAGAACCTTCTTAAGATCTGTGGCTGTCTCAATGTCAGATTGTAGCTTATATCCTGGCTGTTTGCCCTTCTTTTTGCCCTCTTGTTTGTTATCCTGTTTTTGCTTCTGACTGACCTCTTCCATATCATGCTCGGGAGGTGGTTGATTTGCAGCTTTAGGCTGATCCATACTTCTTTTTGTCATTCTTTTAGATGTCCCTGCAATATCTTCATCTGTTTTTCGTTTTTCTTCCACAAATACATACGTGTTTTGTACCTTTGCTAAATATCCATACACTGAATATGCATCTACTGGTGATTCCCAACCAGTTATGCCACGAATGTCTTGCCCTACATGAGACATTTCACTATCAGTGACCTTTCTCTTTTCAACTGCATGTAAAGCATGTGTCCATGTTTTAGCCTTTGGACCAACCATCACTTGGCCATGCATTCTATCCAACTGTAGACCAAAAGTAGAAGCATGTACCGCCGCATAAGCATTTCGGACAGCCAAGTCTTCCAACAACTTCTGCATACCTCCCTTTCCAAAATTCAAAGCAAGAGGCAATCCCGTTTCTTGTGCATGGATCTTTCCATCTTTCCAAAAGATAAGCTATCGTGCCAAGGCCTCATGATAGGCAGCACAATCCTTTCTCTCGTGCTGCAAACTATCACACCACATACATCTTTTTCCAAGCTTAGGGGCTGCTGCCCATCCCCTTTCCTCTTGTCCTTTTTCATCCAATTTTGCAACCTTCAATTGAAGATCTTGCATCCCTTTGACCAATTCCTCTAAGACATCTTCCCTAACAGAGGGAACAATAGCAAGTACAGCCATAGGGTTAGCCACAGAAGCGGGTGGCTTACTGGATACTTCAACAGTCTTACCTGTAACAGTGGGCAAGCTACAGACATGCAATCTTTCTCTTCTTCTATGTTTCTTCACAAGCGTAGTAACATCTTCCTTGACATGTTGCCACTCTGTTTTCAAACCTGTCTCTGTAGTCTGATCCTCCAGCAAATCATCAAGCTTCTCTTGAAGCTCATGATTAGCTGCCTGTAGAAAAAATTCAATTTTCTGACTTGCAAGAGCTTGTTGTTCTGCAAGATCCAACTGCTCAAATCTACTTTCAAATTATCTTAACAATTCTGTAGCCACAAGACCCTTATTGGGTTGTATAACCGACTCCTAAATAGTCTTGCGCGTAATCAAACTGGTGTCCTCAATGTAAACTTCTTCCCTAAGTGTCTTCTTGAAGGCTACCGAGTCAGCATCCTGCAAGTATAATTCAGTAATCCGTGCTTTCAGTTCATGAACAGTAACACGTACAAAATACCGGTTCCATGCATATTGAGCCACTACAAAGAATTCCATCTTCTGAACATAGGTATGTACATATGCAAATACATTCTTGCCATTGAATAACTTCATCTCACGCTCAACTGCTTGCAAAGCATTCATCACAACACCTTTTGTTTGAGCTGAAGCTTGCATCACCTGTTGTTGTTGTTGTATCTGCATAAGCATATTCATATTTTGCACCAACTATTGCAAAACGTCACTGGAGATTGTATTTGAAGGTTCTCCCATCTTATCTTTCCTTCTTCTGTGATGACCTTTCACGTCGGGTTCACCAATGTTGAAGGGGTTTTTGTCGAAAGGTCGAATCCACCGAGGATCAAAAGTAGATGGAAGTAGAGATAGGAGATGGAAGAGAAGATAGAGAATACCCAAGTGGTAAACACAACAAAAACAAATCACAATGAATTGAAACAATATGTATTGAAAGAACTTAGAATCTTTGCTCTACTAGAAGCAATTTCTAGGCATTAGTTCTCCTAGAGCTCCTTTGTAGACCAAAAACGTGGATTAAAAAAAATCAGCTCTTTCTCTACTGCCCGGAACCCAAATATGATGGCTCCATTGGCTCCAAAAGAGGGGTAAAACCGCAGGACACCTGCTCACGGATCTCCCAGATCACCTCTTCTTCTTTCAGTTCAATCTACAGTTTTTAGCCTGTTTTCAGTGATCGCCACGCACGCGATTTCATCAATCTGTCCTTCTTGTGAAAATACCCTAACTGGCTGAAAAAGCAACTAGCTTTTTGCATGCCATCCTAATCTAGAAGCTTTTTCTAACTTTTTCAAAATTTTACAATAAATAATATAAAAAATAGACTAAAATTATCCAAAAATCTAGTATTTTTTGATAATTCATGTAACTTGCACTAGTACTAATGGCTCAGATCACATTGACTCTCTAGATCAATAGAGAAGTCGGATGATGATGTATTCCATACATTTTCACACTATGTCCTCATAACATCACGACAGCGGGGCACGTTCCTAAGAAATTGTCTTAGATGGAAGGTTGATGGGGACGCCTATCCTTTCCGGGTGTCGATGCAAGTGTGAACGTGGGTGGTACCATCTTATCCACATGAGTATTAACGGTTGTAATATTCCCGCTCGAAAATATTACCAAACTTGACTCCCCGCATGCCACGTAAAACCTGTGCAAGGTTATCTCCTGTAGTGTATTTATTGACAGCTCAATTCATACCCTGCACGCACAAAAATGAGGCCTCCGCATTGTGAAATTGAGCCCGGGGGGTTCAAGACTGCATAACCGCAGGGAAACACCCTCTTGGGAGGGGGAAAATGGATAATAATGAAAATAATGCAAATTTTTTTACTAATTCCCCCAATCGATGCATGGCTGGAGGGAAGGGGATGGGAGAAGGTGGTGATGAGGTGAAGTGGTGTCGAGGGGGGGGAGCCATGCATAGCCACATGGTGGTTTCCCTCTTGCCCCCCTTAAGGCCTATATAAACCCCCCTTAGTGGGGGATAGGCAGGAGGTGACGAACGGCTATTGCCATCGCCATGCTGAGGAGAGCATAGGCTGCCATATTGACGACACTGCCATGAGGATGCCCAGACCTGTCGCCGCTACTGTCACGAACCGCCGCCAGGCCGCCGATACAGTTGCTGCCACGCCCAGCCGTCAAACCGCCACCATTCCATCACAAACCTCCCTCATGTCGACACTAATTTTTCCTCTCCTCAACCCTTACCTTTAACCACGTGGGTCCTGGGGGAAGCAGAAGCTTCCTAGAGCTTCTTGGAAGCTTCTAAAGGCAAGGCTTAAGGCCTTGTGCACACGGATTGACCCAAGGGCAAAATTCCTAGCTTCCTTAAGCCATGTTTCTATGTGGCCACCTCAGGTTTTAAAAGAGGCTCCTAAAGCTCCATTCTTGCACCTTCCTTGTAAAAGCCCCATCCCCACAAGCCCTGCCATAAGCCCAAATCCCACAAGCCCCGGTATTTTCAAAGATTCGCATTCGGTGAAGGAATCTCCGACATACGAGGGAGAAGGCACATCTTGAGGCTATTCGAAGAACGCGTAAAAGCGAGGGTAATCCGCGGAGCTCGAGTCCTCAACGATGGCTCCCAAGAAGTCACAAGGTGCGCCTATGGGAGGTTCCTCTCCTAACATTCACATGGACATCTCCCCGAGCCCACAAGCCCAGGTTTTACGATTCTGATTCCACGCAAAAATAATGCATTAAGCATGATAACTTTCATGGAATAGGAAGCACCTATGCATGTTCAAATTCCCCTAGCCTAGTTAAAATGCAATTGAGGAAAAATTGCATATTTGATCGATTACTAGAATTAGTTCATGACAGGCAATTGGGTTATGGGCATTTTCAATGTGATGAATGCAAATTGTCTATCCATCTTACGACCTTAATAGCATATTGCCGTGTCGTGCATTTCAAAGTGACGAGCCCAGAACACCTATTGCCTATCATTATAAGGTTGAAATTATTAAGTGCACTTTTGACTAGACATGGAAAGAATAAGCGTATGTCACATTTTTAGGAAAAATCTTCATTGTAATGGTTCATGGGAAAAAGTCGTTAACACCCGTAGGATGTTATCCAAAAATTAATTGCAAAGTACGAAAAATGAATCTATGGATTTGCATGTGGCATGTGCTTGCAAGATGGAATAAGCCAACACTAGTCCTACAATATTCACTTTGCATGAACTTCATTTAACTACATTGTAGTTAGGAAAGGGTTGCACGTTGCACATTCGTCGTGTGTAAAATTCATTCATCAAGAGTTGCATTTAGCGGAAGGTTGCATGGTCTATTAAAGCGTGAAATTCTAAAGCTTAGAAAAAGGGTTGTAGGCATGATTCTTGAATGTAAGTCCTAGTAGGTTCTATGAAAGTTATTCTGCAAATTATCATGCATTTTGATTTTAACAAGAAAGGTTAGGGTTATTGTGAATCTAGTGGTACGTAGAAGCAATGAATCGCCTGTTTACGTGTATTGTGACATGTTGCAACTAGTTTTCTCCTTTAGATCAAGTTTATCATCTCTAGGAATGGCTCGTCCTTGTCGCAAGACAAGTAGATCGAATTATCTAAATTACCTAACCCGCAAGGGATTCGTATAGGCATGGTTCAGTCGATACGATAAATACCCCAAGTGCTAACTAGGGTTTAGCACGTTAAGGATTCGGCCTAGTTTTGCACTTGTTGCCAAGTGGAAACCCTCAAACCCGAAGGTCCTACCCACATTGACGGAATGTTGGGTCAATTGAACGCTCGTGCAAATAATGATCTAGGGTTTCTACCCTAAGGATCATTTGATCAAATGCTAAAACTCGGATTGAGTTGGAATCCCTAGAACATTGTCAAACGAGGAAAGTGCGGAGGATGGGCCATGGGTCCGTCCTACGGTTGGGTGGTCCCGGTTGGTCGGGAACTTTTCTCAAATCTCGAAGAACAGGGGGATGATCGTCAAAGAACACGAACAACGAAAGCATTGACCTAGTGTTATGTCTTACCCGATTTACTTTGTTTTAGGGGAACGGAATGGGACTATGCCTTATGGCAGAGAGGTTGAGCTCTGCATCCCTCTCGTTTCCCATTCTCCTTGAACCAAGTGCAGCGTGAATCCGCTTCGGACCTGGCGTTTCTATGTAAAGTAGTTCGCTTGGGTCCGGCGCTAGTTGCTGTTAGGAAATGACCAATCAGGAAAACCCTAATTCCGATCGATCCTAAGTGGGAACGGCCAGAATACTTCCGCTACGTGGCAGGCACGGAAAGCCCTAGATCGCAAATCCCGTAACATTCCATGGGAGTGCCGGGCAAAGCTTTCTAGACATCCTTTCCGATGGACTGCTAAGACGTGTCCTGGATGATACTAGTGGACACGTTACAGTTGGTATCAAAGACGACCAACAACGGAATTGTTTTTATGAAATCTCAATGAAATGAAGTAAAGAAATTATTGCTGTCCAAACATTTCCTTACCTTCAATGCTGTCTTGCAGAATTACAAAGCGTGGAATAAGTTTTTGGTATTTCGAGTCATGTTTATGACTGCAATGCATTCTCTGCTTTATAGACAAAGAATTGGGATGATGAACATCCTGGAGCAGATCTATAATCCATCACCTTTGTACATGGAACAAAGATGGACGGGTGCTTCGGGAATCTACTATATAGCCGCCCACTGGTTTGCTTATCTATAGACCAACCTAAAAAGGATCAAGTGGTTGGAAGACCTAAAAGTTGTGAAGCTGTTCATTTTTGTGGAAGCTCACGTAAATTCGACTTTACATATTCGAGGTCGGAGGGTTGAAATGAACTCATATGTATATGAGGAAGTAACCCGTGTAATCCCCGCCGACAAGATTAAAGTGTTGGGCCGCCATGAGAAGTATGGATTCCAACGGAAAGGATATCCTGAACTTCCAATGACTTATCGATTCCTGAAGATCCATGACCCAAAACCCTACTATTACACAGTTCCTGTAGATAAATGCAATACAACGTTATTCTCCCCAAACTAAATGTAAAAATTGGCTTATCATCGCATGAAACATTGTATTCGAAAGGGCTATGCCCATATAAATACAAATAAAGACTTCTTTTATCAACATTTGGCTGTGCATAAGAGTTGATAAAAAGTTAAGTAGCTACATTGTTTACAAGATAGCTGAATTAAAGATGTAATATAAGCTAACATCGAATATCATATAATAATGTTAAGAAAATCTTTATTCAGGCACAACCCCAGGTACAGGTTCCTAATTCGCCTCCTACATCAAGGACTGTTGTGATCCAGGAGAAGAAGTTCCTTCTCAAGCAGATTAAGCCACCCGAGTTTGATGGGAGAGGCAGATTCATCCAGGCTCATGCTGAAATTTGGATTGAATCCATGGAGGATTACTTCGAAGCAGCCGGTACTGCACCCGCCAATCAGGCTATGCTCACCAAGTTAAAGCTCACCGGTGAAGCCAAACTTTGGTGGAAGCAATGTTGTAGGGATCAAGGGATCACAGAGGGATCCGTTACCTGGGAGAGGTTGAAGAAAGCCGTGCAGGGAAGATACTTACCACCTGCATATCGCACGCAAAAAATGAACGAGTTCTACGAGCTAAAACAGCTAGGACTCACTCTTAACGCATACTACTCTAAATTTGTCTCACTTTTAAAGTATGCGCCACAAATGGACATGACACAGCAGGTGTCCAAATTTTGTGCGGGCTTAAATCCACCAGTAAATACCCGTCTCGAATCTATGTGTCCATCAGATCTTCAGGATGCACTCATTCAAGCGGCGCCTATAATTCAGGAGGTGCAAGCTAGACCAAGGGGTAACAAAACTTGGTCTTATAATGACCCGAATAGAGGAGCATTCAGACCTCAAATGAAGAGAGTTTAAGGCCATAATCAGGGACAAAGAAAGAAAGCAAGGATGAATAACGTCAACAACTTTGTTCCTACTCAAAGTAATGGCCGAAACCTCCGTTGTTTCCACTACAACGAACCCGGTCACTTCAAGAGGCAATGTCCCAACCTTGGTGGAGGACATCGCCAAGCGCCTTTCCAAGGAACAGGCTGTGGTCAAGGAGCCGCTACCCGAGGAAGAGGAAGAACCGTCTGCATTGCCAATAGGCAAATGTGCGAAGAAGAAGAAGAGGAAGATCCGACCATGGAAGCAGAATTCAAAAGAGCGACAGTCCATGCCGCTTTACACAAAAAAGGGCCGAATCGCCAGTTCTCGGTGATTCAGACACCGTCGCACTATCAAGGTAAAGGTTTCAAGACCTTGATTGATTGTGGCAGTACACATTCCTTTATCTCACCAGCATGTGCAAAAAGATTAGGAATAGCCACAGTAGAAGCACCTACCCTACTCGTGGAATTGGCAAATGGTCGTGAGGTTACTTGTACCAGGCAAACTGCTAAGGTGGAATTCTTTCTGGGAGAAAAGAAGACTGAGGTTAAATTCAGAGTCATGAATTTAGGTATCCATGAGTGCCTACTCAGAATGGATTGGCTTAGGCCCAACGACGCCCACATTCACTGTGGAAAGGGTCAAGTTTCCTTTCAAAACTCTGAAATGTTAGAAATCAAGCTCACCGTCAGTGTGTCTTCATCTATGACCGATATCTATGACAGCTAGTGTGTACAGCTGTCTACATGTGACTACATTAAATAAGTCGGGTTAGTAGTCACTGACTAGAGTTAGTCAGTCTAGTCTACATTTACACTAGGTCACTTTATCTTGTAGTGGGGTGTGCTTTTCAGTTTAGTGTGTGGAAATGAAGGAATGAGCTTGAGAGCCTGAAGGCTCATGGATATGGAGTCTTTCCCTTTCTCTCTCTCTACTCTTTGAACATGGTATCAGAGCCTCATCCATGAGGCTGTGGGAGAATGGGCATGACAACTTGCAGTGCAAAGGAGATGGAAGTAAGGAATGAGGAAGAAGCTGGACACTTGCAAATGAAGTCATAGTCAAAGGAAGGAATCAGTGTGGACTGCCTTCTGAAAATCGTGGATTGCCTCCTGAAAATCAGCAACCTGTGTCTGAAAATCGTGGACTGCCTCTTGAAAATCAGCAACCTGTATCTGAAAATCTGCGCCTGCTGATCTGAATGGACAGCAACCTGTATCTGAAAATCTATGCCTGCTGATCTGAGTGGACAGCAACCTGTGCCTGTAAATCTGCGCCCCCTGGTCTGAAAATCTGCGCCTGCTGATCTAAGTGGACAGCAACCTGTCAATCTTCAGTGGGGCACCTGGACAAGGTTCATAGAGCATGTATGCTCACTATTGAAGGTATTTGAAGTGTGCAAGGAGTAAATGCTTGTGTGGGAGCTCTGTTATGAGCTGGAGTGACAGACACAGACCTGTAATCATTTTTGAACTACTGTAAACATGGATGAACAGCATGCATTCAGTCATTACTGACACACAGGAGCCTTGTACTACACTCAGAAGGCATCTTTGGAGCACAAGAATGTGTCAAAGCATGTATACATTGGATCAAATGTCTTGGAGCTGAGATCTCTTGCTCAGAATACTCAGATCTGAAAATCAATGACAGGCTGGAGGGGAATAATTAAAAAAATTTGCATTACCCATAAGAAAATGCTATATATTTATCCTCAAGAGGTAGTTTACGCGAACTTTACATTCTCTCCCCCTTAAAGGAATTGAGATGTCCTCATCTCGAGATAAACTGGGGATATTGATGGTTGAGAGTGCCTTCATCTACCCAAGTGGCATCCTCTTTGGGATAATCTTTCCATTGGACGAGGCATTCTCTCAAGGTTCTGGATCTTAATTGTCCCTCCCTAACGTTTGAGATCCTGTCAGGCCTTAGTTCAAGGACTCCTTGACTGGGCATTACAACTTGTTAGTCGTCAAGTACATGGTTAGGATTAGGTACATATTTCTTCAATAGACTGATATGGAATACATTGTGAACCTTTAGGTGCTCATGGAGTTGCAGTTTATAGGCATTAGGTCCTAGGCATTTGAGGATCTTGTATGGCCCACAATACCTTGGAATTAGCTTCTTGCAATCTCCTAAGGATAGGGAACTCTTCTTTGGGCGTACACAAATGAAGACCATGTCTCCTTCTTTGAAGATTCTATCTTGACGCTTCAAATATGCATATGCCTTCTGTACGGCCCACAATACCTAGGCATTAGGTCCTAGGCATTTGAGGATCTTGTACGGCCCACAATACCTTGGAATTAGCTTCTTGCAGCAATCTCCTAAGGATAGGGAACTCTTCTTTGGGCGTACGCAAATGAAGACCATGTCTCCTTCTTTGAAGATTCTATCTTGACGCTTCAAATCTGCGTATGCCTTCTGTCTATCCTTGGCAGCTTGGATGTCTTGTCTTATTGACTTTATTTGGTCATCCATCTCTTCCAACATCTGTCTTGAAGCTTCAACCCTTAAGGTTGGATTTGAGAAGTTTAGGGGACTTCGACAGTCATGAACATACAATGCTTGGAAAGGGGTCATCTGAATGCTTTGTTGGTAAGAAGCATTGTAGGCAAATTCAACCAAAGGCAAGTATTGAATCCACCTCTTCAGCTCACGACAACAATATGCCCTAAGCATATCCTTGATGACTTGATTTACTCACTCTGTTTGGACATTCGTTTGGGGATGGTAAGCGGTGCTAAAGCAGAGTTGAGTCCCAATAGCTTCAAAGATAGCTCTCCAAAAGTGTGACATGAAGAGAGAATCACAATCACTAATGATTCTTCTAGGTAAACCATGTAGCTTGAATATCTCCTCGATAAACAATCTTGCAATGTCTGAGGCTTTATAGTTTGTCTTTACTGGAATAAGGTGTGCAACCTTACTAAGCATGTCAACCACAACCATGATGGAGTTTTATCCTCCCTGGACTTGGGGTAGGCCTACAACAAAATCCATACTGATGAATTCCCATTTCATTTGGGGAATGTCAAGTGGTTGTAGTTTTCCTGGCATCTTGACATGTTCGGCTTTGATACGTTGACAAGACAAACACTCGGTGACATATTTGAGAATGTCACCTTTGAGCCTCTCCCAATGGTAGCTCTTCCTAACTGCATTAAGAGTATTGGCATAGCCAGGATGTCCTGCAAAAGGGGAATCATGAGCTTCCCACAATATCTTCTGCTTAAGTGACTGACTTGCTAGTATACACAGCCTTTTTCTATAGTAGACAAGTCCATATTGATAGAAAATTCATGATACTTAGCCTGCAACTTGATTCTGATCCTTGATAGAGATCTCCCTTAGGATTGTTTGGTAGGCCGGATCATGGCATGCATCCTCTCAAGCTAACTCAAGTATAGGGTTGTTTGACATAGATACTTTTGTAGCTAGGGATCTGGTTGTTGATGGATTCTGCAGGATTAGAGAAATACGGAATGCCTTGCGACTAAGTGCATCGGCAACTACATTCTCTTTTCCTGGTCGGTACTTCATTTCAAAGTCATACTCTTCCAACACTTCAATCCACCGACGTTGCCTCATGTTGAGCTCATTTTGGGTAAAGATCCATTTGAGACTCTTATGGTCAGTTACTAGAGTAAACTTGTTACCCAACAAGTAGTGTCTCCAAAGCTTTAGAGCATGGATGACAGCTAGCAATTCTAGGTCATGCGTAGCATAATTCTTCTCATGACTCTTCAATTTCCTTGAAGAGTATGCTACAGGATGACCTTCCTGCATGAGCACACACCCCAAGGCAAGTATGCTAGCATCAGTTACTACCTCGAACTCTTTATTGAGGTCTGGAAGTTTTAGGATAGGTGCTGATACCAAACTTTGCTTCATCAATCTGTCGAAGCTATTTTGTTCGAGAGTTGACCATGAAATGGAAGTTTGCTTCTTCAGTAAGTTTGTCAGAGGTGCTGCAATCAAAGCATAGTTTCTGATGAAGACCCTATACCATCCTGTCAATCCAAGAAAGCTACGTATCTCTTTGACAGATGTTGGTATTGGCCATTCTAGCACATCTCTAACCTTGGTTGGGTCCACTGAGATTCCTTCTGTTGATACTATGAATCCTAGATATTCAATCTGACGTTTGAAGAATGCACACTTCTTCATCTTAGCATATAGCTTATGCGACCTCATTGTCTCAAGGACAATCTGAAGTTGGGGTTCATGATCTTCTTCCTGTTTGGAATAGACTAAAGTGTCATCGAAGAAGACGAGCACGAAGTCATCGAGGTATGGCTTAAAGATATCCTGCATTAACCTGTTGAAGGTGGCAAGTGCATTCGTAAGCCCGAATGACATAACTAGGAACTCAAAGTGCCCATATCTTGTATTGAAGGCCGTCTTGGGGATATCTTCTTCCTTGATCCTTATTTGATAATAACCTGACCTGAGATCAATCTTGGAGAAGATATTTGCACCCTCAAGACGATCAAGAAGCTCATTTATTTTAGGAATAGGATACTTGTTCTTGACCGTTGATTGATTCAATCCTTGGTAATCAATACATAGTCGAAGTGTCCCATCTTTCTTTTTCTGGAATAGTACTGGAGCTCCCCACAGTGAACTGCTAGGCCGGATATAGCCCTGCTCTAGCAATTGCTTGAGTTGTTCCTTTAGCTCAATTGCTTCTGGTATGGACATTCTACAATGTCTCTTTGCAATTGGGGCAGCTCCTAGTACTAACTTAATCTCATGATCCACTTCTCTTTGAGGTGGGAGTTCTGTCAACTCTTCAGGGAATACGTCAGTGTATTCCTTTAGCCAAAAAGGTCCTTCATTAAGCTCTTGCTTTTGATCTAGCTTATTGAGTTTGATCAAGTAGACAGGTAATCCTTTTCTGACTCCTTTTATGATTCGAGATACTTTGGCCAATTGGATTCTTGGCACTCCAACCTCACCTTGAGTTGTGACTAATTCCCTTTCAGAGTTTCGAAAGGAAACTTAACCTTTTCCATAATGAATGTAGGCGTCATTAAGCTTAAGCCAATCCATTCCGCGTAGACACTCATGGACTTTCATGACTCTGAATTTGACCGAAGTCTTCTTTCCTCCCAGGAAGAATTCTACCTTAGCAGTTTGCTTGGTACAAGTAACCTCACGACCATTTGCCAATTCCACAAGCAAGGTAGGTGCTTCTACTATGGCTATTCCTAATCTTTTTGCACATGCTGGTGAGATAAAGGAATGCGTACTGCCACAATCAATCAAGGTCTTGAAACTTTTACCTTGATAGTCCAACGGTGTCTGAATCACCGAGAACTGGCGATTTGGCCCTTTCTTATGTAGAGAGCATGGGCTGTCGCCCTTTCAAACTCTGCAACCATGGTCGGATCTTCTTCTTCTCCTTCTTCGCACATTTTTCTATTGGCAATGCAGGCGGTTCTTCCTCTGTCTCGAGTAGCGGCTCCTTGACCACGGCCTGTTCCTTGGAAAGGCGCTTGGCGGTGTCCTCCACCAAGCTTGGGACATTGCCTTTTGAAGTGACCAGGCTCGTTGCAGTGGAAACAACGGAGGTTTCGGCCATTGCCTTGAGTAGGAAAAAAGTTGTTGATGTTGTTAGTCCTTGCTTTCTTTCTTTGTCCCTGATTATGACCTTGAACTCTCTTCATTTGAGGTCTAAATGCTCCTCTGTTCGGGTCATTATAAGACCAAGCTTTGTTACCCCTTGGTCTAGACTGCACCTCTTGAATTATAGATGCCACTCGAATGAGTGCATCCTAAAGATCTGATGGACGCATAGATTTGAGACGGGTATTGACTGATGGATTTAAACCCGCACAAAATTTGGATACGTGTTGTGTCATGTCCATCTGCGGTGCATACTTAAGAAGTGAGACAAATTTAGAATAGTATGCATCAAGCGTGAGCCCCAGCTATTTTAGCTTGTAGAACTCATTCATTTTCTGCGTGCAATAAGCAGGTGGTAAATATCTTCCTTGCACAGCTTTCTTCAGCTTCTCCCAGGTAACGGATCCCTCTGCGATCCCTTGATCCCTTCACCATTGCTTCCACCAAAGCCTGGCTTCACCAGTGAGCTTTAACTTGGCAAGCATAGCCTGATTGGCAGGTGCAGTACCAGCTGCTTCGAAGTAATCCTCCATGGATTCAATCCAAATTTCAGCATCAGCTTGGACGAATCTGCCTCTCCCATCAAACTCATGTGGCTTAATCTGCTTGAGAAGGAACTTCTTCTCCTGGATTACAACAATACTTGATGTAGGAGGCGAACTAGGAACCTATACCTGGGGTTGTGCCTGGATAAAGGTTTCTTAACGTTATTATACAATAATCGTTATTGATTTATATTACATCTTCAATTCTGCTATTACGTAAGCAATGTAGCTACTTAACTTTTTATCAATTCTCATGCAGAATCAAACATTGATAAAAGGAAGTCTTATTCGTATTTATATGGGCATAGCCCTTTCGGAATACAACATTTCATGAGATGATAAGCCAATTGTTACATTTAGTTTGGGGAGAACAACGTTGTATTATATTTATCTACAGGAACTGTATAATAGTGTGGTTTCGGGTCATGGATTTTTAGGAATCGGTAAATCATTGGAAGTTCAAGATATCCTTTCCGCTGGAATCCATTCTTCTCATGGCGGCCCAACACTTTAATCCTGTCGGCGGGGATTACACGGGTTACTTCCTCATATACATATGAGTTCATCTCAACCCTTCGACCTCGAATATGTAAAGTTGAGTTTACATGAGCTTCCACAAAAATGAACAGCTTCACGACTTTCAGGTCTTCCAACCACTTGATCCTCTTTAAGTTGGTTTGTAGGTAAGCAAACCCGTGGGCGGCTATATAGTAGATTCCTGAGACACCCGTCCATCTTCGTTCCATGTACAAGGGTGATGGATTATAGATTTGCTCCATGATGTTCATCATCCCAACCCTTTGTCGGTAATGCGGAGAATGCATTGCAGTCATAAACATGACTCAAAATACCAAGAACTTGTTCCACGCTTCGTAATTCTGCAAGACAGCATTGAAGGTAAGGAAATGTTTGGACAGCAACATTTTCTTTACTTCAACTTATTAAGGTTTCATAAAAGCAATTCCATTGTTGGTCGGCTCTGATACCAACTGTAACGTGTCCACTTGTATCTTTAGGACACGTCTTAGCAGTCCATCAAAAAGGATGTCTAGAAAGCTCCGCTCGGCACTCCCATGGAATGTTATGGGGTTTGCAATCTAGGGCTTTCCGCGTCTGCCATGTAGCGGAAGTATTCTAGCCGTTCCCACTTAGGATCGACCTGAATTAGGGTTTTCCTTCTTGGTCATTGCCTAACAGCAACTAGCGTAGGACCTAAGCAAACTACTTTACGCAGAAACGCCAGGTCCGAAGCGGATTCACGCTGCACTTGGTTCAAGGAGAATGGGAAACGAGAGGGATGCAAAACTCAACCTCTCTACCATAAGGCATAGTCCCATTCCGTTCCCCTAAAAACGAGTCCACCATGATTTGAGAAAAGTTCTCGGCCAATCGGGACCACCCATCCGTAGGACAGACCTATGGCCCATCCTCTGCACTTTCCTCGAGTTGTTTTAGTTATTTAATTACCTAACACATTAGTTGGACATGTAACAACCAGCTTCTTTAATTAACTCGTTAGCCACTTGTTCCTTCACGTAATCTTATCACTTGACATAAAAACAATATCAGACAAGTTCCTTATTAACAGGTTATCATATTTATCTTTGAAATATAAAGAGTCCAGCCCGTAGGCTTATCCACAATCCGTCCGAAGGCTATCCAGCAATCCACAGGGATCACTAATCCAAGTTTCCGCCCGTAGACTAGTATGCAGGCCTCGATATCCAAGCTCGAGTCACGTTAGCCTCTTGTGCAGGGCCCGGAAGGTGAGGGATTTACAGCCGGGGCCCCCTTGGCACCCAAGCGTCCTCCTGCTCCAAGTAGCGCTCAACGGAGAGACCTCTCGCGGCGGGTTCGGTCCACTTGCCTGGCGCGGTTAACAACCCCCTTGGTTAGGGTCACGCGGACAGTCGGGGGTAACTGAAGCTGCCTCTTCCTTCAAGCCTTCAACCTGAAGTATAGATATCCATTTATCTTTTAATTCATTGATCAAACAAAGTCAAACAGTGCTCTAGAATCTGTAGCAAGCACAAACATTTCCATTGATCGTTTTTGTTGGCAAACTGCTAAGGAATGACTCCTTCCTTTTGAATGCGTCTAGCACTCGATCCGGGATGACTTGCAACTTGGCAAGATCCCTTATATCCTGGGTTAGGGCGTACCCTATTAACCCAACTTGGTCAAACCTTAAGTTCATTGGTTACTTTAGTTTATCGGCTGGTCTTTAGTTTCCAATCAATCTTCTTTTCTCAAGAAAGATACTAAATTAGGATGATTATTCATCCTCTTGCAAGATAACTTGCGTAAGGACTTGCCATCCTCGTTGCGAGAATTTCGCCATTCCCTTGTGATCCAATCACAAGATCATATGACTCCGCACTTGTTACACAAGTGTCGCATCGAACTATGAGACAATGGAGTCATGAAACAATCTGTTTTAGGTTACTAGGCTGACCTCGTTAGACCTAGGGTTTCCAAGTTTCATCTTGTAAGATTCTTAGGAACAAACCCTAGCTCACTTTCCAATTTTATTTCACTGTCCCTACATTCAGTGAATGTGGGCAAGTATTTAAGGTATAGGCATTTCTTGGAATTTAACTTATTCCGAATGAGTACTCCGCAGCTTAGGTGTTTTAGGTTTATGCCAATTTGGTTAACTCTAGAAGATAATTTCGAGATTACTTCCACATGATTCGTTGACTATGCGTAAATTGATTTTTTTAACCCTAACTTATCGGTTTGAGGTCAAGCATAGGTTAGGTTAATTTCAACTAATCTTCCCTTTTCCTTGCGAACAAAATTCATGCTAAATAAGCAACTTTTTTCTTGCTAATTTATGCAGTTGACAATGATAATTTCATAGAGTTTATGCATCGTAAGAATTGTTTCATGCTTTGCACTTTCCATGATGATTCATTGCGATATGGGTTAATAGTGCGAGATGCAGTTTATACTTCTAGGCTTAACCGAAGTATACTTTTTTAATGGATAATAATCTAGTCTTATAATTCATTTCAATGCATAAGCTATTTGCTAAAAATGTGCTTATACTTTCTTAATTTGCATGTTTCATTTAAAAGTATTGATGACTAAGTTCCTTCGTCGTGAACAACTAGGACGAAAATATATCCTATTTCTAATAATTAACATTGCATGATTGAATTACAACAATATCAAATAAAAATTACGAAGGAAAACCTGGGATTGGGGTGAGATGTCCACGTGGATGCTCGGAGACGACCCTCCTGCGGCTACGCCTTGGACTTTCTTAAGAGGCATCGCAATTGTAGTCTTTCGGACATGGAAGTAGCTTTACAATTCCTCTTTGGAATTCCACCGTCGCTCTCTTGCACCGTCCGTCGAAAGTAGTTTTAGAAGGATCTCTCCTTAAAGTAGGGATTTCGAACGAAGGGGTGTTTCAAAATCTTTTGCCGATAAGACCCATTAAAGCCATGGGAGGGGCTTAATGGCCTTATAATGGCTCGCACAAATGGGAAATAAATAAAGTGTGGAATCCCTTACGAGGGTTTTTGAGTGGGAAAGGGAGGTGTTTAAAAAAAAAACCTTCAACACTCTTCTTCTCTTTTACGAGTGGGGAAAAAGAACAAAGGCCCAAAGGTATTTTGCATAGGGCAAGGAACGGCCTAAGGGGTTTAACCACGGGTGGAAAATGGGGAGCAATCCCTAAGTCGAAGGGCAAGGGCTTAAGGAAATTTATAAAGCATGGGATTTTCAAAGCCCACGGGAATCATGGGAAGGCTAATGGGAAAAAGGGTTTATGAGTTTTAGACAAGAGGGGGGGGGGGGGGGGGGGGGGGGGGTTTCAATATGTCACAAGAAAGGGAGATAAGGGATTTTACACACGGGGGGGTTTCAATATCCACAGGAAAGGGGGCTTAAGGGTTTATAAAACACGGAAAAGGGGGCTTAAGGAAAGGGGTCTAAGTGAACTTTAAAAGCATGGGGGGGGGGGGGGAGGGGAGAGGGGGGGCGAAAGGGTGGTTTTCCAACATTCATGGGAAAGGGCCTAAGGGCTTGTGAGGGTTTTAAACACGGGAGGGGGGGGGGGGTTTCAATATCCACGGGAAAGGGGACTTAAGGGTTTATAAAACACGGAAAAGGGGGCTTAAGGAAAGGGGGCTAAGTGAACTTTAAAAGCACGAGGGAGGGGGGGGAAGGGTGGTTTTCCAACATTCATGGGAAAGGGCCTAAGGGCTTGTGAGGGTTTTAAACACCGGGGGGGTGCGGTGGGGGTGGGGGTGGGGCGAGGGGGGGGGGGGGGGGGGAGAAGGGTGATAAACCCAAAAGAAAGGGGGCTTAAAAGGATTAAAACTCGGCGGAGTGGATTTGATGAGGCACATGAAGGGGGCTTAAAAAGGCCCGCCCCTTGGAAGCTTCTGAGCTTCCAGATCTTTCCACATGGGGGGGATAATAGGGCCCTCTGTCGACGGCAATTGATAGTTGGGGGCATGGCAGCTCAGCGTCTGTGACAGGGCGGCAGCCTCCCTTCGTCCTCCTTCAGGCGGCAGCAGCTCCACGGGGTCCTCCCAACTTAAAATCCCTTCTCTCTCTCCCTCACCGTTTTAGAATGGCGGCCCTCCCTTCGTCCTCCTTTAGGCGGCAGCAACTCCACGGGGTCCTCCCAACTTAAAAGCCCTTCTCTCTCTCCCTCACCGTTTTACAATGGCGGCCCTCCCTTCGTCCTCCTTCAGGCGGCAGCAGCTCCACGGGGTCCTCCCAACTTAAAACCCCTTCTCTCTCTCCCTCACTCTTTTAGAATGGCGGCCCTCCCTTCGTCTTCTGTCTCTTGTACCTTTCTTCCCGGCAGCAAGCCCCTTTGCTTAAATAGGGGAGGGGAGGGATCCTCCCTCTCCTTCGTGTCAGCATTGCATGGTCGTATTACTCCGCGAGCTCCACCAAGGAGCTTCCACGTCCGTTCTATTCCCCTCCCCTTCTAGCACAACAGTCGGCTGGGGAGGGGAATAATAAAAAAAGTTTGCATTATCCATAAGAAAATATTATATATTTATCCTCAAGAGGTAGTTTACGCGAACGTTACATTTTCAAGGAAAACAAATCACATTGCATGGTATGCACGCTTCTAATAACTTTCCACTGCTTACTCATACTCAGGCTAAACGTGCATTATGTAAAAGTCACAAACCTTATTTAATATAGGTGAATGAACTTCAAGCTAAAGAAAAACAAATGTATCCTAGCCATACACAATTTCTTGCTCAATTTCAAGATTGTTTTGCTAATGATTTACCACCTGGACCACCACCTTCACGTCTTGAAGATCACAGAATAGATTTAATTCCTGGTACACAACCACCATGTAAAGCACCATATAGGCATAACCAAATTGAATAGAAAGAAATTCAAAATCAAATAGAAGAATTGCTTAACAAAGGATTAATTGGACCTAGTAGTTCTCCATTTGGTGCACCTATTTTATTAGTGAAGAAGAAGAATTATACTTATTGCATGTGCATTGATTATCGTGCCCTAAATAAAATTACTGTTAAGAATAGATATCTGATTCCTAGGGTAGATGATCTTATGGATAAACTACAAGGATCTGCCATATTCAGTAAGATAGATCTTAAATCTGGTTATCATCAAGTAAGATTGGATAAATCTGATATATTCAAAACTGCATTTAGAACACAATTTGGACATAATGAATTTCTAGTGATGCCTTTCGGTTTAACTAATGCACCTGCTACATTTAGTCGTATAATGAATCACATATTTTTGAAATATCAACATTGTGTTATAGTATTCTTTGATGATATATTGGTATTCAGTAAAAATGAGAATGAGCATTATGAACATCTGTCTTTAGTTTTCAAGTTGTTAAAAGATAATCAATTGTATGCTAATCCAGAAAAGAGTGAATTCTTTCAAACAGAAATTGAATATCTAGGACATATTGTTTCATCAGAAGGTATTAAGGTTGGCCCTAAAAAGATAGAGGCAATTTTAAATTGGCCCATACCCAAAAATGTGCATGAGTTACGTTCTTTTCTAGGTCTTGCTAGTTTTTACAGAAAGTTTGTGTGAAATTTTTCATTACTTACATTACATTTGACAAAACTTTTAAAGAAAGGTATTGTTTATAATTGGACTGACACTCAACAAAAATCCTTTGATTTATTGAAACATGCATTAACCCATGCTCCTGTATTACAACTACCTGATTTCAATAGACCATTCTTTTTAGTAGTTACTAATGCTAGTGGATCTGGAATAGGAGCCGTCCTTATGCAAGATAATCATCCCATAGCCTATTCTAGCTGTAAACTGAAACCATCTGAACTTAAATATTCTACCTATGATAAAGAATTGCTAGCTGTAGTACAAGCATTATGTCAATGGAAACATTATTTAATGGGTTCTGAATTTATGATCAAAACTGACCAACAAAGCATTAGACATCTCCTTAGTCAACCCCAAATATCTGACCGACATATTAAATGGGCAGCTTTTATTCAAAGTTTTCATCCCCTTATACAATATCAACTAGGAAAAGAGAATGTTGTAGCCGACGCTTTAAGTAGAAGACCGATAATTCATAATATTTCTGTTATATCATTTGATTCACTTATCCCTATGAAAGATACTTATCATCAGGATCTTACTTTTCAAGCTGTTTGGAATAAATTAGTTGCAAATAATTGGATTCCTATTGATTCACTGTCTTACAATGATGGATTCATGTTTTATGAAAAGAGATTATGTGTTACAGTTCCATTTAGATCTTTTGTTTTGAATGAGATTCATTGTTCTCCATATCAAGGTCATAGAGGTATTATATCTACTTTGCGTACATTGACTGAAGATTTTTATTGGCCACATATGGACACTGATGTATCTAACTTTGTTTCTGAATGTTTAGTTTGTCAACGAGTTAAGAGACATCATGGTAAACAGTATGGTTTACTAATGCCTTTATCTATTCCATCAAGACCATGGGAACAGATTTCTATGGATTTTATTACTAGTTTACCTAACACTAAAGCTAACCATGATATGATTTGGACTGTTGTAGACAAGTTTAGTAAACAAGCATATTTCATTCCATGCAAGAAAACTTTAACTGCATCTCAAGCAGCTCAATTGTTTTTGAAAACTGTGTTTACTAATCATGGTTTACCAAAAGTTATTATTTCTGATCGTGATTCTAGATTCTGTAATAATTTTTGGATTACTTTGTTTGCTAACTTAGGAACAAAGATTGATTTTTCATCTGCATTTCATCCTAAAACTAATGGTCAAACAGAAGCTACTAACATTACTATTTTAGATCTTTTACGTGCTTACACTATTTCAAAACCACATACATGGGATATATATCTACATTTACTTCAGTTTGCATATAACAATACACTACACACATCTACAAAGAAAGCACCATTTGAAGTTATTTATAGTTATAGATTACCTACACCTGTTGCATCATTATCAAATAAGATTCAGAGTGCTGATGATATTGCTAACATGCACGCTACTATTTTTGATGAAGTTAAAGATAGAATTGCCAAAGCCTAGCAATCACATACAAAACAAGCAAATAAAAAAAGGCAGACCATGAATTTCAAAGTTGATGATTATGTTTGGTTACGTATAGAAAAACGTAGATTACAAAGTGTAGATAAACACCCAGTTGTGAAATTAGCACCTAGATTCTATGGACCATTCAAGATCATTCACAAAATCAATGACAATGCATTTAAACTAGAACTATCACCACATTGGAAAACAACACTTTTCATATTAGTTTATTACGACCCTTTAGAGGCCAATTACCTGTACACCTTGTCTATGAAAACCCACCTTTGTTAGATGAAGAGATTGAAATCCTTGAACCTGAAGCTATTATAGATACTGACTTTATGACCACTAGAACTGGCCGTAGATATTCTAGATATTTGGTCAAGTTTAAGACCATCCTGTTGAAGAGGCCCAATGGATGCACGCTAGAGACTTAAATGCTTTCCCCACTCTATTAGCTCCACATTGAGCTAATAGCAATTGAGGACAATTGCTATCCCACCCCAGGGGTATGATGCCAGGAGGCATATTTCACGGTGGATTCCGTGCCACGGTGGATTCCGTGAGGTTTTACGGTGGATTCCGTAAACTTTGATTACCGGGGCTCATACACAAAGTGGATTCTTTGTGCGAGAAGTCGATGGGGACGCCTATCCTTTTCGGGCGTTTTGTTAATTTTACGTGTACATGGGTGATTCCATAGCGGGTGATTCCGCAAAACACATATTTAAATTAATAAACGTTTATGAGTTTAGAGTGTGCACTCATGATAAATTAAGGTTAGGATTGATTTCTAACCAATTTATTTATGTAGCTGAAGACTGCTAGGTATTCACCTTTGTCGGTTTAATTGTATTATTTTACTAAGGATTATGAATGCTTCAGTTGATGTGTAGAGATAGCAGCAGGGGCAGTGGAAAGTATTGGAAGGATAGCGTGTATTCAAGTTATCGTCAATATTTTAATGGGTGCGTATCTTAGGCATGGCGCCTATATTTTGTCGCGCTTATTTATCAAGGCACTTGATATTTATTTATTATTTTTGTATACGCATGGGAGCACGATTTAGATATTTGTATTTGGACATTGTATTTGGTTACGCCTGACTTCTTGGGCGCCCATTAGCTTTAATTCTTTATTGGCACAAAAGTAAACTCAAAAGCTAAAGCATGCTATTTTATAATTTGGGCTATTATTTGAGCTTGAAGATGATTAATATATGAAATACATGCTTTGTGGAGCACTCACACAAGGCATGGGGGGAGATTGCACTACAACAGAAATGAGGCATAGACGCGCATGTTAGACGCGCAAAATCAGGCGCGTCTATCATCGCGTCTCTATAAGCGTGTAAAAGAGCATGTAAATAGACGCGAATTTTACGTCTATATATCCGCGCAAATAGACGTGAATATAGATGCGTTTTCAGACGCGTCACTACAACAAGCAGCAGTTATAGACGCGCACATAGACGTGTACTAAAATTTTAAAAAATTATGAAAAATATAGACGTAATTGCGCGTCTATATTTACGTCTAATTTGTAGGTGAAATCGCATCTATGTGCGCATGTATATGCGCATCTATAAGCGCGTGTATATGTGCATCTATAAGTGCGTTTAACTGTGCGTATATAAGCGCGTCTATAAGCAATTCATGCTCTATATACACGCGCTAATAGACGCGCGCACAGACGCACACTAAAATTTTAAAAAAATTTTAAAAATATTACTGGTGTGTTATTCTTTTCAAAGTAGTCCCATCTTGCGTTTCTTTTGGGTTTTTTTGACAGAACATCATATTGGGGAATATGGGAATTTTCCATAAGTTTGGGACACATGGTCAAATATTTTGATTTTTCATAACTTGAATACTATAACTCCAAATTGAGTGCTCTATAGCTCAATAGATTCCATTTTTCAAGCGCTTTCCAATGATAGGTCGCATCTTATGGTTTTGAGAAACTTATGGGTACGTTATCCGGGTGCCACCATTTTAGTATTCAAAAAATGGGAATTGGGAGATTCCCAAACTCACTAATATTGTGTTACAGGTGCACTACACAAAGAGAAGAGAAAGGAAGAGGCAAAGAAGAAAGGGTAAAGAGAGGAGGAAGCAAGAGGCAAAGAGAAAGGAGAGGGAGGAGAAGGAGTTTGTAGCCCTATCGCCGCCCATCACAACACCGATTCAAGGTAAGTCCTTCTTCTTGTCTCTCTCACTCACTCACTCACTCCCTCTCCCTCCCTCCCTCCCTCCCTCTTTCTCTCTCTATCTTTGCTTTGAGTTGTATTTTGCTACCTTCTTAGCTTTTGGTATGTTTGTTGCGACGAGGAGAACAGCCAAAGAGCAAGGAGATGGAGGAGAAGAAGGAGTTTGTAGTTGTGCCGCTGTCCATCACAACAAATATTCAAGGTGAGTCCTTCTTCTCTTCTCTCTCTCTCTCTCTCTCTCTCTCTCTCTCTCTCTGTGCTTACTCTGAGTTGTATTTTGGTTCCTTCTTAGCTTTGGGTATATTAGTTGTTGCTTGCTTTTCCTAGTTTTATTTTGTGCGTCACTACTAATTCGCGTCTACAAGCACGTCTGATATACAGAATAGACGCTCTCATAGACGTGCAAGTGTTGAAGATCCATAAATCCTCCTAGGTTTTTTTGAGTTTTGTGGACCTGGCACGTGTAAGAGCGCGTATGATCCACAGAGTAGATGCGCCTGTAGACGCACTTGCATTAAACAATCACATCTCCTTTGAGGTTTTTTTTTCATCTCCTTTGAGGGTTTTTTTTCATCTATGAATGTGTCGCGAGATGTTTTAGTTGGTTTGTACCTCTCTCTGTCCACGCGGTTGAGACTTTTTCTTGGACAGGTGATCATTTAAGTAGCTCTAGACAAGAGATAGGAGAATCGCAAGATAGGAAAGGCATCTTTCTAGAAGAAAGATCCGACCCGGTGATTTCGACGACTTTGTAGTTGACCACTGAGAACTACACATGTTCCATGATCACTTCCATCTGGAAAGACATGCTGATTTGAATGTAAGCTAAAGAGGTTTGACTGTCTGATGCCGAACGGCGTCATCACACACGTGACACGTCAGTCAGGTTGTTTGTTATACAGGAAGAAGGGTCACAAGAAGAGAGATTAGTCGCGACTGGCAAAGAGATCCTCACTCAGTAAGCACACTCACAGTCTCACGGTAGGGTGGGCAAAATCCTTTACTCTCATGTGTCCCACTTTCAAACTCATGTTGTCAAAATTGCTTTTAGGGCATGGAGATCTAGATACATTTTGTCTCATCGTGCTCCTTGACCTTCCATCCTTTTCCGATAGAACTTGGAAGTTAGAGGAACATTTCTTTGCTGATTAGAAGGGAGTAACTAGCAATACATAAATAAGGCTCCAAAAAGGAAACTCCTAGAGGTTGTCATCCTAAACTCACTTCTCACATTCTGTATGTTTTCTTTCTGAAACACAAAAAATAGCATGGGTATGGTGGGGTTTATGTTATTGAGATGTATGCTCTTTCAAGTTGGCTAACAGAATGCTTGCCAAGCTAATTTCATCTCTACACGGATATCACAAACTTATGCTCTTTCATATTTCTTTAAAACAATAGCTTTGACATGACATTATATTCTCGATTTTTCAAGGTTCTACCATCCATAGAACTTAAAGTCTACATTGTCCTTGAAAGGGGGTTTGACCTTTTTGAGGGTTTAGCCTTTCAAGAGAGATTTGCAAATACAACATGTGTCAAATGAAGGGTAGTGAATTTAGGGAATAATAACAAGGCTTTCGATGTCAAAGAGTTGGGCAACCCTTACCCTCACTGTTGTTATCCTTGAAACAATAACAATGAATTGCAAAAACACACTACCACTCGTTTCAAGATGTCAACAACTATTACTTGAAATAGTCATTCATATCAAGTTGCCAATAATCATTTACTTTAATCGAAAAGGACATCGCATGTTTGTACACATCTTCGTGCATTTACCCCTCATCGTCATTATCCTTGAAATGGTAACAATTAATCGCAAAAACACAAGGCTTCCAATGAAGAGTTGGGGAACCCTTACCCCTCATTGTCATTATCCTTGAAACGGTAACAATGAATTGCAAAAACACAATACCAATCCTGTAAATGTGTGAACAACTATTACTTCAAACAGCCATTCATATCAACTATCATTGGAGGTGTCAACAATTATCGACTATTACTTGGACGTGAATAAATATTAAATACATTCGAATAATGCGACCGTTACAACAATTCAAAAACTTTTCGGACTCATGGTTATGTAAGTGAGAACATCTGTGAGACTAGAGATCTCTTTGACTTGTCTAACCTAGCAAGTAATTTCAGAAACTGTTGAATTTTGTGAAGGAGTTTTGACCATTCAAGATACTTTGTTGAAGTTGCAAAGAGTGCCTTACACCTAACGTCACATATCATCCCCAGCATAAATAAATAAAATATTTGATGTTGCAATTTATGACTAGAATCCATGAAGTCTATTACTTCCAATATGCAAGCTTCTCTTTTATCCATTTCTTCTCTTGTTACTTTACAGTGCCTCACAAAGTGATTCCATATGGGGGCAAGGGGGAGGCATGAGAAGCATCCATCCCAAAAGAGGTGTTTGGGCATTTCCATTGCTATGTAGCTATAGTAGGTCACGTTTAGGCCTCTTTTGTTGAGTTTTTCTCCTATCCATAGGGCACCAATGAGGATGCACCAAATGAAAATTTATTACTAAGGAAAAGTTTCATTTTTCAATTTTATGTTAATGCCTCCATCAACTAGTAAGCTTAAATGAAGTCTCCCCAAATTCTCCCTTATTCATTGGTAGGGGCTTTTCATCTTCTTCAAAAATCTCTTGAGATTGTCATACTATGGAGAGTGGATCCTACATCATTTTTGCCTATCTTCCAAAATGAAAGTTTAGGAACATGAATATCCCTATTTTTCTTATGATTTTCACATTCTCAAGGTTGTGTGATATAACACCCTAGCTAATTCTATTGGATCTCAATAGATTTTTGCTTGTCTCGGCCTCCTCAAAGCCTCGAGGCGTTCACTATATATATATTCTCTATATATAACGTGCGTTCATGGCCTATTTATAAATATCCTAATCTGTGAATTTTTCTTGAATAAAACACAACCCTTTTCTATTCAATTTGTAAGTCACCCCTTTATATGACACCCTTCTATATGTAAAAAACGTATAAAAATGGTGTTTTAAAAACCCCTTATTTTGAACTAACGTTATATATACATATATTCATGAGTGATCCCCCCCCCCCCCCCCTCGAGCTCAAAGCTAAAGGGTCTTCCCTTGCAATTTAGCTAGTGGTTCATGCTTCCATACTCAAGTTTGCATGTGAAGATGCCCTTTTTGCTTATGACCATAGCGATAGGAGGGCTAACGCTATCACGATAATCTGTGTGTATGCTAGGAAGACATCGGGTCTCTGGTTATGGGAGTAAATAAGAGTAGGATTAACAGTACTAAGAGATTAGGCAGATTTTTGTATGAGAGTAGAGACAATTATAGATATTCCATAGAGTATACATCAATGAGAGATGAAACAACAGACATGCAAGAGATAAGAGGCTCAAAGTATCCCAAAACCAATCATTGATCAAGAATACCTATTTACAATGAGTCTCCCCTTCACCATGTCCTATTTCACCCTATTATATCCAAAAACTTACACGAAATATGAGCTTCTTCTCTGCTACTTAGATTGTAAATCTAATGGTTTCCTTGGCTCTGAAAGGGAGGTAAAACCCCAGGACACTTGCTCAGAACTCTCCTCGATTGCTTCTTTGGTGCGCAGATCGGACGCAGATAGCTCACGTGGTGAATCCCGGAAGGTCCCCAAGAACAAAGTACTCTACTTTTTAGCACAAAAACCCATGTAAAAGCAAGCACGACAAGAGGCAAGAGACAAATTGGGTTCAATCTCCCCCATGCCTTGTGTGAGCGCTTCACAAAGCATGTATTTAATGTATATTTCCAATCTTCATGCTCAATAATAGCCCAATTACAAAAATATGACAAGCTTTTAGCTTTTGAGTTTGCTTTCTACCAAAAATAAGAAAATAAAGCTAATGGACGGTGCCCATAGTGTCTGGCATGCCCAATCTCAATGTCCAAATAGAAATAACATATCCAGGCGCATAAGCGCATACAAAATAATAATAAATAATCGATGTCTCTATAGACATAACAAAATATAGGCGTGGCGCCTATCAAAATCTAGTCCAAGAGTCGAAAACCCGCTAGACTCCAATGCTTTCCTCCGCCACTGCTGCTATCTCTACACATCAACTGAAGCATTCACAATCGTTAGTAAAATAACACAATTAAACTGACAAAAGTGAATACCTAGCAGTCTTCAGCTACATAAATAAATCAACTGGTTAGAAATAAATCCTAACCTTAATTTATTACGAGTGCGCACTCTAAACTCATAAACGTTTATTAATTTAATATGCATTTTGCGGAATCACCCGCTATGGAATCACCCATGTACACACTAAATTAATGAAACGCCCGAAAAGGACAGGCGTCCCCATCAACTTCTCGCACAAAGAATCCTCTTTGCGTATGAGCCCCAGTCATCTAAGTTTACGGAATCCACCGTAAAACCTCACGGAATCCACCGTGGAATATGCCTCCTGGCATCATACCCCCGGGGTGGGATAGCAATTGACCTCAATTGCTATTAGCTCAATGTGGAGCTAACAGAGTGGGGAAAGCATTTAGGTCTCTAGCGTGCATCCATTGTGCTTCCTCTACAGGATGGTTCTTAAATTTTACTAGATATCTAGAATACCTTCGGCCAGTTCTAGTGGTCATGTAGTCAGTGTCTATGATGGCTTCGGGTTCAAGTATTTCAGTCTCTTCTTCTAGTAAAGGTGGGTTTTCATAGACAGGGTGGATAGGTAATTGGCCTTTAAATGGTCTCAATAAACTAATATGAAATGTATTATGAATTTTCCAATGAGATGGTAGTTCTAACTTAAAAGCATTGTCATTAATCTTATGAATGATTCTAAATGGTCCGTAGAATCTAGGAGCTAATTTAACAACTGGATGTCTATCTACACTTTGCAGTCTACGCTTTTCTATTCTAAGCCAAACATAATCATCAACTTTGAAATTCATGGCTTGTCTTTTCTTGTTGGCTTGTTTGGTATATGATTGTTGGGCTTTAGCAATCATATCCTTTACCTCATCAAAAATAGTATTATGCATAACAGCAATATCATCGGCACTTTGTATTCTATTAGACAAAGATGCAACAGGTGTAGATAATCTATGTCCATAAATAACTTCAAAAGGTGCTTTCTTTGTAGATGTGTGCGGTGTATTGTTATATGCAAACTGTAATAAATGTAAATGAGTATCCCATGTCTGAGATTTAGAGATAGTGTATGCACGTAAAAGATCTAGAATGGTGCTATTTGTGGCTTCTGTTTGTCCATTTGTTTCTGGATGAAATGCAGATGAGAAATCAATCTTTGTGCCTAGATTTGCAAACAGTGTAATCCAAAAATTATTACAAAATCTAGAATCTCTATCTGAAATAATCACTTTCGGCAATCCATGGTTAGTAAAAACAGTTTTCAAAAATAGCTGTGCTGCTTGTGATGCTGTTAAAGTTTTCTTACATGCAATAAAATATGCTTGCTTACTAAATCTATCTACAATTGTCCAAATCATGTCATGGTTAGATTTAGTATTTGGTAAACTAGTAATAAAATCCATAGATATATGTTCCCAAGGTTTAGATGGAATAGATAAAGGCATTAATAATCCATACTGTTTACCATGATGTCTCTTTATTCTTTAACAAATCAAACATTCAGAAACAAAATTAGATACATCTGCATCCATATGCGACCAATAAAAATCTTCAGTTAACATGCGTAATGTAGAAATGATACCTCTATGACCTTGATATGGGGGACAATGAATTTCATTCAAAACAAAAGATCGGAATGGAATACTAACACACAGTCTTTTTTCAAAGAACATAAATCCATCATTATATGACAATGAATCAACAGGAATGAAATTATTTTGAACTAATTTTTGCCAATCAGAATGAAAAGTAATATCCTGGTGATATGTGTCTTTCATGGCAATCAAAGAATCAAAAGATATGATGGAAATATTATGAATTGCAGGTCTTCTACTCAATGCATCAGCAACTACATTTTCTTTTCCAGGTTGGTATTGAATGATAGGATGGAAACTTTGAATGAATGAAGCCCATTTGATATGACGGTCAGAAATTTGGGGTTGGCTAAGTAGATGTCTAATGCTTTGCTGGTCGGTCTTTATCATGAATTCTGAACCCATTAAATAATGCTTCCATTGTTTCAATGCTTGGACAACTGCTAAGAGTTCCTTGTCATAAGTGGAATATTTAAGCTCAGAGGGTTTCAGCTTAGAACTAGAATATGCTATTGGATGGTTGTCTTGCATTAATACAGCTCCTATTCCTGATCCGCTAGCATCGGTCACAACTAAAAAGAATGGTCTGTTAAAGTCAGGCAATTGTAGAACAGGGGCATTGGTTAATGCACGTTTGAGTAAGTCAAAGGATTTCTGCTGATTTTCAATCCATTGGTAAACAATGCCTTTCTTAAGAAGTTTGGTCAATGGTAAAGCAAGTAATGAGAAATTACGTACAAACTTCCTATAGAAACTAGCAAGACCAAGGAATGAGCGTAATTCATGTACATTTTTAGGAACAGGCCAATGCAATATTGCATCAATTTTCTTAGGATCAACTTTTATTCCTTCTTTTGATACAATATGACCTAGATATTCTATTTCTGTCTTAAAGAATTCACTCTTGTCAGGATTTGCAAACAATTGATTTTCTTTGAGTAATTGAAAAACTAATGATAAATGCTCATAATGCTCTTTTTCACTTTGACTGAACACTAAAATATCATCAAAGAAAACAATCACACAATATTGATATTTTAGAAAAATACGGTTCATCATTCTACTGAAAGTAGCAGGTGCATTAGTTAATCTGAATGGCATGACTAAGAATTCGTAATGGCCAAACTGTGTCCTGAATGCAGTCTTAAATATCTCGGATCTATCTAGCCTCACCTGATGATATCCAGACTTAAGGTCAATTTTACTAAATATAGAAGATCCTTGCAGTTTGTCCATAAGGTCGTCAACTCTAGGTATAGGATACCTATTCTTTACAGTGATCTTGTTTAATGCTCGGTAGTCAATACACATCCGATAAGTATTATTCTTTTTCTTGACTAAGAGCACAGGTGCACCGAATGGAGAACTGCTAGGTCGAATTAAGCCTCTATTTAGTAATTCTTCAACTTGACTCTGGATTTCTTTTTGCTCTATTTGATTGTGCCTATATGGGGCTTTGCAAGGTGGTTGTGTGCCAGGTATTAGGTCAATCTTATGGTTTTCTGGACGTGATGGAGGTAAACCTGGTGGTAGGTCTTTTGCAAAACAATCCTTAAAATATGCGAGAAATTCCTTATGCCTAGGGTGCGTATGATTTTCCTTTGCGTGCAATTCATTCACCCAAATGAGATATGATTTAGTATTCTTGCGTAGTGCACGTTTTGCTTGAGTATGCGAAAGCAGTGGAAACATATGAGATGCATACATACCAAATAATGTAATAGATTTTCCTTGAAAATTTATATTCATTGTGTGTGTGGAATAATCTATATTGGGATTATGTTGGTGTCTCCATGGCATTCCTAGAATAATGTCGCTAGACTGTAATGGGACAACTAAGAAATTTCTTCTTTCAATATATGGACCAATTTGAATTTCTAAATCTTGAACTTCTTGTGTGCCATTGTACCTAGTGCCTAAGAATGCAGCTTTTATGCGATAGTGCGTAGGTACAGTATGCAGTTTCAATTCCTTTACCAATTTTGCTGAAATAAAGTCATGGGTACTACCGTCATCATGCAAGATAGTTCTTTCTTTTCCATGCACCATACATTTCATAATCAACAATGAATGTAAAGTAGGCATACCTGGTAAAGTGTCGGAAGTAGTAGTAGGATCATCTTCTTCTTCAGTGAAATCTGGCATATCCTCATGCTCGTCTTCGTCCATAGCTCCAAGGTAGTTGATATGTGCTGATGGCTTCTTTGAATGACAATTTGCTGCGAGATGCCCTGGCTGGTGACACTTGTAGCATACAATGGGCTTGGATTTGGTCACATTATTTGCAATGGCTGGGAGTCTGGGTATATTTGGATTTGCTTGTGGAATAGGCTTAGAATTTGAATTGGCAGTGGATGGTAATGCAAGTGGTTTAGGCCAATTCTTGCGAAAAGATGGTGATGAAAAACGACCTGGATTAAACCTTCTGAAATTGGAATTGAATTGTTTAGATCCATAATTACCGTTTGCTTGGAATGGCTGTGGTCGTCGATCTCTTCCGCGTAACTTATCTTCAGTGTCGTGGGCTAAGGAGATGGCGTCTTCAAGGGTAGCAGGCTTGAACATATTCACCTCAGCGTAGTAATGTCCAAGAAGTCCAGACATGTACTTCCGCTTATGTGTCGTCTCTGGTACGTCTTCAAGCATGCGTAGCTGTAGGAGTGCATTCCAAAAACGCTCTGTATACTGTGGAATAGGCTCACGGTCGCACTGTTGAAGTAAATCCCATTGCTTGATAGCCTTCTCATGAAATTGCGGTGGTAGGAAATTTTGCATGAACTTCTTCTTAAAATCTTCCCAAGTAGCAGGACATTCTATGCTCTTGCGGACTACAGTCCACCAAAGTGATGCTCTGTCTATCAAATGATTAGTAACACACTTGATTTTATCTTTCTCGGGATAAGTTTCCTCATGGAAATAGTCATCAAACTGACTAATGAATGATAAAACAGTCTTTCCTTCTCTTATGCCATTGAAAGTGCGAAACTTGAAACTTCATTTACTTATCTTGGATTCCTTGCGAATGGTTTGTGCTTCAAGAGTGGCGTCGATGGTACGGCGAATCAAATCTTCAGCTTGAGGTTCTTCTTTATCAGTGGACGCTCCTTGTAGCTTTATCAATTTGCGCTTGCAAGGCTTGCCTAGCTCTTCGCTCTTCTTCCAATTGTAGCATGATAAGATCCAACTTTTGTTCCATGGTAGGCTCGGGTAGATTGTCTTCAGCCATAGGATCATCCATATGTGGAGTAGTCATCCTGTAAAACTCAACAAACCTTTCTCACTCAAAATCAGTTAGCGGGATGAGCGTAGCTCAAATTTGGGGTTACAAGGCTATGTATTTTGGGTATTTTCTTCTTCAATTTTCAGAAATTCTGAAATATTTCTGTCTCCGTTTGCTGAAAGTACTTCAACGAACTTGTAGATAGCTAGAACAGCTTGCTGCGAACAACTTTCCAGTTCAGAGTTTTTGCATACGAACAAGTCTTCTATGAGTTTTAAGCACTAGTCAGTTCTGATTTAGTCTGACTTGCAGAGTTGCAGAATTAGCAGACTTGCAGAGTTGTTGACTTGCTGGACTTAGGCCGACTTGCAGAACTTGCAGAACTTGATTACAATTGACTTGCTGAACTTGACTTCTGGTGTGCAGGACCCGGAGTTTACCGATTTATCTGACCTGCGTAACTTGCAAGAAGCCTTAAGCTTAAGTAATTAAGCTTAAGCTTATGAAGCTTAAGAAGGATTAAACAGGCCGTCGTCAAATTTCGTGGGGGGGGAGGGGGGCCGTTTTTCTCCACGCGGAAATTTCGGGGGGTCCTCTTGCAAGTCGACTTGAAGATTTTGAAGCTTAATAAGCTTCTTAAGCTTTCTCTAAGCTTATTGAAAGATATTTTGAGAAAAAACAATGAAGCTTATCTCTGTAACTCCACGACTTGATGAAGGAGTTGGATGCGTGGTCCTCCGCCTGCAGAGCCTGGTCCTTCGCAATCTGACAGTGGAAACAGGGGTTCTTGATCGCCAGAAGTCTGCCTATATCGACGGTTCGCGACGAGATTGACTGTAGAGGCCGTTTGTTCCTGGAGCTCCGCCTTCGCCCGAGATTGGTAGCGATTGGAAGCTCTTGATCTCTGCTCCGCTCTGATACCACTGGTGCGCAGATCGAACGCAGATAGCTCACGTGGTGAATCCCGGAAGGTCCCCAAGAACAAAGTACTCTACTTTTTAGCACAAAAACCCATGTAAAAGCAAGCACGACAAGAGGCAAGAGACAAATTGGGTTCAATCTCCCCCATGCCTTGTGTGAGCGCTTCACAAAGCATGTATTTAATGTATATTTCCAATCTTCATGCTCAATAATAGCCCAATTACAAAAATATGACAAGCTTTTAGCTTTTGAGTTTGCTTTCTACCAAAAATAAGAAAATAAAGCTAATGGACGGTGCCCATAGTGTCTGGCACGCCCAATCTCAATGTCCAAATAGAAATAACATATCCAGGCACATAAGCGCATACAAAATAATAATAAATAATCTATGTCTCTATAGACATAACAAAATATAGGCGTGGCGCCTATCAAAATCTAGTCCAAGAGTCGAAAACCCGCTAGACTCCAATGCTTTCCTCCGCCACTGCTGCTATCTCTACACATCAACTGAAGCATTCACAATCGTTAGTAAAATAACACAATTAAACCGACAAAAGTGAATACCTAGCAGTCTTCAGCTACATAAATAAATCAACTGGTTAGAAATAAATCCTAACCTTAATTATTACGAGTGTGCACTCTAAACTCATAAACGTTTATTAATTTAATATGCATTTTGCGGAATCACCCGCTATGGAATCACCCATGTACACACTAAATTAATGAAACGCCCGAAAAGGACAGGCGTCCCCATCAACTTCTCGCACAAAGAATCCTCTTTGCGTATAAGCCCCAGTCATCTAAGTTTACGGAATCCACCGTAAAACCTCACGGAATCCACCGTGGAATATGCCTCCTGGCATCATTCTTCCCCCCTTTTCTTGCCTGGAGTGCTATTTGCTACCTGAAAACAACGATCGCGCATGGACCTCACGAGCCCTTCTTTTTTGCATGAGATATGCAAAACTAGCTAAAAAGCAACTTGCTTTTTGCATGATACCCTATTCTAGAGGTTTTCTATACCTTTTAGGATATTTACAAGAAATAATATCCAAAATATCAAAAATAGGGTGAATTTGTCCAAAAATCTCGTAAGTTTGAACCATCCATACTATGGATACTAACACTAATGACTAATATGACATTGACTCTCTAGATTAATAAGAAAGCTAGATGATGATGCACTCGAGGATTTTTCACATTGGTCTGTGTAGCAACACGACATCCACCCCCTCTGAACCTTCACATCCTTCAATATGTACCACATGGTTAATCTTCATTTGGATCAATATATTCATCTTCCATCCTTGCATCTTTGTCATCTAGGAATGCTCAACTCTATACCATCCAGCTCACACAAAGAATATGTTGTGGTTTCATGTACATGCTTCATAATAAAAGGACTAAAACATCTCTTAGAAACCTTTTTGAGTGTACTATGTTGAGTGTCAAGACTACTATCATAGACTAATACCCACCAATCTGCTTTCTCAATGGGTTTTTGCATGTGTTTCTTATCAAACCTATCTTTATTCTTCAACTTGGAATCTTTGAAATGCATGGTTGCAATCTTGATATATTTGGGCCTCCTTTCAAGTGGTTGAATTCTTGAAGCAAGAAGTCCTCCATGTTCATATCATTTTCCCAAGGTAGCACACTCTAAGTACTAATAACATCCTTAATAGGCATAATAGGCTTTTGGTCATACATCAACTTAGCATGCATATATCTAGTCATTGCACTATATGTAGCGTGATCAGCCCATAAAGCATATGGAAGTAGCTTGGGCTACTCTCGAATCTTACATTTGCATACCTTGACTAAAGCTTTGATGATAGGCGGGTATCCACATTCACATTTTCCATTTCCTTCAAGGTTGCATGCTGAAGTGAGAGCAAGCTTTATGCCCAACCTCAAGAAGAATTCTCTCGCTTCTTTTGCATCTGAGTCTCCTTGATCTACAGTAGTTATCTTTCCAACACAACCATAGCGGCAGATAACATCTTCCAAAAGAAATTTACATACTGCACTTGTGGCCTTTGTCAAGCGAGTCTTATGAACATGAATAGGTCTCAAGTTCCAAGGCACATGAGGCACAATGAAAATAACCATTGGAGCAACAACAATAGGATGCACACATCCAATTTCATGCATTTGAAAAGCAAAGGCCTTACCATGTTTTGATAGCATCTCTTGGAAACACTTTTTCTCCTTTGGTGTAAAAAATCCCTCGCATCCAATCTTCAATTCCTTTAAAGTCTCTCGAATAAATCTATACCCAATTCTTTGTGAATCTCATAGCTTTGGTTGTTGAGAGGCTTGATTCATCTTCTCTCTACTATTACAAGGTAGAGGTTGAGCAACAAGTTTTAGCTTTTTAGCAACAATTTTTTACTTGGTCTCCACATACACTTTTGGTCCTTCACTTGCTTTGGAACACATGTCTTCTTAGAAGCCTTCAATCACTTTGTACATATCCACTAAATATACTTTGACAACTTCATTACCTTCCTCTAGATTTGAATCAACTATGGCTGCAAGCTCTCAAAAGGTATCAACAAAAGAAACTTTATCAAAAACTCATAAAATCCCTTCATCATCTTCAATAACACCACTTTCATTCAAGCTCTTTTGAACATTACCAATATGTTTTCATTCCTTCCTTTGCAAGTCTTGAAAATTTCTTTAAAAACATATGGAGCCTTTTGTTGTTAGCCCTATGAACCTTGTAGAAAAATCTTGCTTACCTTCTAAATTAGGTGAGAACATTTTTCTTTGTGTACCATCATAGTCTCACTTTGTACATGTAGAGAACCGATCATATCTCAATTCTCTTTGAATTCCTTTTCTAATCTATGGTAAAGGATGCTCACAAAGGCTTTCTTGATTCCTTTTATGATCCACACATATAGTCAAGAATTGAACTACATGTTGTCCATCATGACTTCTTATTCTAGCATTATAACAACTTTCATCCATCACCTTAGTCTCCATACGGACTACAATAATATATGGTTGTCCAAGAATCAAAGGGTAACCAGACATATCGAAATTATTTCTCATCTCCAACATCTCCAATAGCCACTTTCGCATTAGGACAAGCAAATCCCCTGATGAGTTGTTCAGAGTCGAAATTCTCCACCCATGATCTATATCAATTGGTCATCTTCCTTTGGAGTAGAGACTCTTTGACATAAGATTAATTTCTGAACCATGATCTATGAGTACAACACATGTCTAATCAAGATCACTAACCTTTACTAGAGTATGTGTCGTAGCCCTGGCCCAATGATTCCTTGAGTCATGGCTTTTGTGAAAGACTTCAGATTACTCATCATACTCAAATCAAACTTGCTTTATGTGTCTTGAAAACTAACTACAATCCACCATGCTTCTTATATTTTCATCTTCATGTGCATGTGCCATGTGAACCTCCTGTATACCCTGTATCCCTTGGGACTTTAATATCTCTCCATCTCCTTGTGAGTGAGGATTGTAGAATCTCCGAAAGCTTATTGCTTCCTTTTGATAATATCAATGATCTCCTCATGAAACTCATGTTTAGTAATTCCAAGTATCTCTCCCAAAGTGAACTCCACCTTGCTATTGAGAAATCTTTCTTCCAACACTTTCTTCACATTTCTAGCCAATTCAATGCAAGATTGCAATTTGTAAGCTAGAGTTTTAGATTTACTTTTGCTTGGCTCATTCTTTTCCACCCTTGGTGCATCGTCCATAGGTACTTTGAGTGGAGAAACATCATGTGGAGTTGCATCACGGGGTAACTTTTTCTACTTTCTTCCACTTGCCCTTGTTGCCCTCTTTGGTGTACCTTCATTGCTTTCTTCCACATGCCCTTGTTGCCCTCTTTTATGTACCTTCATTGCTTTCTTCTCATTTTCACTTTTCTTCAACAATGGCTTTGTTTTTTTGGTTCCTACCAATGTATGTATACACTAACAAAGAGTCTATAGGATCATCCCAACTTGTTGTTTGTCAAATACAATCGCCAACTTGGTGCAAAGCATCCCTAGCAACCTTCCCTCTTTTTGTTGTCTTTATTGTTTAAGGCCAAAGATCATTAACATGTTCAGACTTCTTATTCATTTTAGCCTCTTTCTTTGATACACGTTCCACCTATAAACCATATGTAGCAACTTCCATAACAACTAAAGCATGTTTAGCTAGCATATCATCCAAAAGTTTTCTCATACCACCTTTTTCAAAGTTGGTACCAAGAGGTACACGTGTCTCATGCAAATGAATTTTACAATCTTTAAAGAAGACAACACCTTTACCTAGTGCATCTTTGAATGAGTCACAATCCTTTTGAAAGTGATCAGTAGTATCACACCATATGCATCTCAAAACAAAACTGCAAGGAGTTTGTGGTCTTTGCTTAGAGGGTTGTCCTTTTTCTTCAAGTCTTGAAAACTTCAAGTGCAACTCGCACATATCTTTCAGCAACTCATCCAAACTGAGTCTTCAACTTTGGGACTTACAATTATTGGCTTGGTTACTTGCTCATTGAAGAGTCATAGAAGTAGAAGTCGGAACACTACTAGCCACAACCATCTTGCCCCTTCCTTGAAGTCTCTTTGCAAGCAAAGAAACAACATCTTCCACCTCTTTGCAATTAGTTTTGAGTCCTTGTTTAGCAGCCTTATCTTCCAAAAGCACTTCGAGACTTCTTTGAAGTGTAGGGTCGGCAACTTGCAAGAAAAGTTTAGTCTTTTCAACCTCAAGATATTGTTGTTTCCTGGTTCGATAATTGAGAGTATTTACTATCAAACCCTCATAGCAATTCAGTAGAGGTGACAACCCTTTATTGGGTTTAGCAACCCACTCCAAGAAAGTCCTCTTGGTTATCTGCTCTAGATCTTCCATAAAGTTTTTCTCATTGAGTACCTTCTTGAAATTGTCCCAATTGTTAGCATGTGCATGTTGTATCTCTCTAATCCTTCTTTTTATCTCCATAAAAACCCACTCAAAATTCACTATTATTTGTTGCTCTGAGACCTTGTTCAACTCTATCTCCTTTGCATATGTCTTGAGATACTTAAACACATCACGTCCCTCAAATTGATCTATCTTGTTTACCATCTATTGAAGTGCCTTTGTTGTAGATTCTTCCATCCTCTCCATGCTTTGTTGTTGTTGCATATACATTGAAAAATCCCTAAACATCTTCAACTTGTCTTCTTGCCACACAACACCTTCACCAATAGCTCGACTCATCATAGCTTTGAATTCCCACCCCAGTTGTTTTACGTCTGGTTCACCAAAAAGATGTCAAGATTATCTATGTGTATGCCATGAAGACACTGAGTCTTTGGCTTTGGAAGTGAATAAGAGTAGTAATGGATGGATATATGTATATGATGTTAGAGAGAGTTCTTAAGCAAGGATTAACGAAAGTAAGAGATTAGGTAAATTCTTGTATGAGAGTAGAGATGACAATAGAGATTACATAGAGTATAGACTAACGAGAGATGAAACAACACACATGCAAGAGATGATAAATCTAATAGTTCCCTTGGCTTTGACAGGGAGGTAAAATCTCAAGACACCTGCTCAAAACTCTCCCTAATTGCTTCTTCTCCCCTTTTCCCACCTAGAGTCCTATTTGCTGCCTGAAAACTATGATCGCGTGTGGAATTTAGGAGCCCTTCTTTTTTGCATGAGATCTCAAAAACTAGCTGAAAAGCAACTTGCTTTTTTCATGATACCCTATTCTAGAATTTTTCTATACCTTTTTAGGATATTTACAATAAATAATATCAAAAATATCAAAAATAGGCTAAAATTATTCAAAAATCGTGTAATTTTGAGCCATCCATACTATAGATACTAACATTAATGACTAATATGACATTGATTCTCTAGATTAATGAGAAATCTAGATGATAATGTACTTGAGAGTTTTTCATATTGTCCACATAGTGGCATGACATCCATGCCCTCTAAACTTGCACATCCTTGGGTATATGTGCCACATGGTTAATCTTCATCTGGATCAATATATTCATCTTTCATTTGTACATCTTCATCGTCCTCTTGATTATATCCCAAGTCAGCATCAACAATTGGTTCACTTACATTTCTTTGCTTAAAACTCTTGATTCTCTTTCCTACAAGAGGAATCTTTAAATTAATACCATCCACCTCACACAAAGAATACATCATGTTATCATGTACATGCTTCATAATATAATGACTAGACCATGTCTTAGAAACCTTTTTGAGTGTCCTATGTTGAGTGTCAAGACTACAATCATAGACTAATACCCAATCTCCTTTCTCAATGGGTTTTGGACAAAGCATGTATTTTTTAATCAAACCTATCTTTATTCTTCAACCTCACATCTTTTAAATGCATGGTTGCAATCTCAATGTCTTCGGGCCTCCTTTCTAACTATTGAATTCTCAAAGAAAGGAGGTCCTCCCTATTCATATCATTCTCACAAGGTAGCACACTCCAAGTAGTAATAACATCCTCAATAGGCATAATAGGCTTTTGGCTAGACATCAATTCAGCATGCATATATCCAATCATTGTACTATGTGTAGTGCTATTAGCCCATAAAGCATATGGAAGTAGTCTAGGCCACTCTCCAATCTTACCTCCACATCCCTTGGCTAAAGCTTTGATGATAGGCGGGTGTCTACACTCACTTTTGCCATTGCTTCAGGGTTGCATGTGAAGTGAGAGCAAGCTTTATGCCCAACCTCAAGAAGAATACCCTAGCTTCTTTTGCATCCAACTCTCCTCAATTTGCAATTATCTTTCCAACATAACCATCGCAGGAAACAACATCTTCCAAATGAAATTTACATGTCGCACTTGTAGCCTTTTTTCTTAATGCTCGACCTTTCACTTGATTTTTTAGATTTTCCCTAGCAAGTACCATGTATCGCATTTGAAAAAATCTCATAGGCATAGTCACCAAGTCAGCCACCCATTTGTAATGCATGGTTAACAAATAGGTAGAATCTAGACCATCACAATATTGCACATTGGAATACTTTTTGCAAGTAGCACAGGTCTCTAAAAACTGCAACACATCTTTTCTACAAAGATTTCTGCAAAGTCATCCACAATTAGACATGCACCAACATTCCTGATAGTCACTTTGTTCACCGATTGCATATCGTGTATAAATCTCAAAGCTCCATTCTTCTTTGTTACAATGAACCACATGTTTGAATATGGAGTAGAAGAGGGCTCGAAAATACCCATCCTGATCTTTTCATTCAACAACTCAATCAACTTTGGTAAGTGAGCCTTAGGAACATGAATAGGTTTCAAGTTCCAAGGCACATGAGACCCATTCAAAATAACCATTGGAGCAACAACACTAGGATGTAGACATCCACTTTCTTGCAATTGAAAAGCAAAGGCCTTACCATGTTTTGATAGTATCTCTTGGAAACACTTTTCTCCTCTGGTGTAAAAAATCCCTCGCATCCAATCTTTAATTCCTTTAAATTCTCTAGAATAAATGTATGCCCAATTCTTTGTGAATCTCATAGCTATGGTTGTTGAGAGGCTTGATTCATCTTCTCTCTACTATTAGAAGGTAGAGATTGAGCAAAAAGTTTTACCTTTTCAGCAAAAAATTTGTACTTGGTCTCCACATGCACTTTTGGTCCTTCACTTGCTTTGAAACACATGTGTTCTTTGAAGCATTCCATCACTTTGTACATGGTGCGCAGATCGGACGCAGGTAGCTCACGTAGTGAATTCCCAAAGGTCCCCAAGAACAAAGCACTCTACTTTTTAGCACAAAAACCAATGTAAAAACAAGCACGACATGAGACAAGAGACAAATTGGGTTGAATCTCCCCCATGCCTTGTGTGAGCGCTTCACAAAGCATGTATTTAATATATATTTCCAATCTTTTTGCTCAAAAATAGCCCAATTACAAAAATATGACAAGCTTTTAGCTTTTGAGTTTGCTTTCTATCAAAAATAGGAAAATAAAGCTAATGGACGGTGCCCAAAGAGTCTGGCACGCCCAATCTCAATGTCCAAATAAAAATAACATATCCAGGCGCATAAGCGCATACAAAATAATAATAAATAGTCGATGTCTCTATAGACATAATCAAAATATAGGCGTGGCGCCTATCAAAATATAGTCGAAAGGTCGAAAACCCGCTAGACTCCAATGCTTTCCTCCGCCACTGCTGCTATCTCTACACATCAACTGAAGCATTCACAATCGTTAGTAAAATAACACAATTAAACCGACAAAAGTGAATACCTAGCAGTCTTCAGCTACATAAATAAATCAACTGGTTAGAAATAAATCCTAACCTTAATTTATTACGAGTGCGTACTCTAAACTCATAAACGTTTATTAATTTAATATGCATTTTGCGGAATCACCCGCTATGGAATCACTTATGTACACACTAAATTAATGAAACGCCCGAAAAGGACAGGCGTCCCCATCAACTTCTCGCACAAAGAATCCTCTTTGCGTATGAGCCCCGGTCATCTAAGTTTACGGAATCCACCGTAAAACCTCACGGAATCCACCGTGGAATATGCCTCCTGGCATCATACCCCCGGGGTGGGATAGCAATTGACCTCAATTGCTATTAGCTCAATGTGGAGCTAACAGAGTGGGGAAAGCATTTAGGTCTCTAGCGTGCATCCATTGTGCTTCTTCTACAGGATGGTTCTTAAATTTCACTAGATATCTAGAATACCTTCGGCCAGTTCTAGTGGTCATGTAGTCAGTGTCTATGATGGCTTCTGGTTCAAGTATTTCAGTCTCTTCCTCTAGTAAAGGTGGGTTTTCATAGACAGGGTGGATAGGTAATTGTCCTCTAAATGGTCTCAATAAACTAATATGGAAGGTATTATGAATTTTCCAATGAGATGGCAATTCTAACTTGAATGCATTGTCATTAATTTTATGAATGATTCTAAATGGTCCGTAGAATCTAGGGGCTAATTTAACAACTGGATGTCTATCTACACTTTGCAGTCTACGCTTTTCTATTCTAAGCCAAACATAATCATTAACTTTGAAATTCATGGCTTGTCTTTTCTTGTTGGCTTGTTTGGTATATGATTGTTGGGCTTTAGCAATCATATCCTTGACCTCATCAAAAATAGTGTTATGCATAACAGCAATATCATCGGCACTTTGTATTCTATTAGACAAAGATGCAACAGGTGTAGATAATCTATGTCCATAAATAACTTCAAAAGGTGCTTTCTTTGTAGATGTGTGCGGTGTATTATTGTAAGCAAACTGTAATAAATGCAAATGAGTATCCCATGTTTGAGGTTTAGAGATAGTGTATGCACGTAAAAGATCTAAAATAGTGCTATTTGTGGCTTCTGTTTGTCCATTTGTTTCTGGATGAAATGCAGATGAGAAATCAATCTTTGTGCCTAGATTTGCAAACAGTGTAATCCAGAAATTATTACAAAATCTAGAATCTCTATCTGAAATAATCACTTTCGGCAATCCATGGTTAGTAAAAACAGTTTTCAAAAATAACTGTGCTGCTTGTGATGCTGTTAAATTTTTCTTACATGCAATGAAATATGCTTGCTTACTAAATCTATCTACAATTGTCCAAATCATGTCATGGTTAGATTTAGTATTTGGTAAGCCAGTAATGAAATCCATAGATATATGTTCCCAAGGTTTAGATGGAATAGATAAAGGCATTAATAACCCATACTGTTTACCATGATGTCTTTTTATTCTTTGACAAATCAAACATTCAGAAACAAAATTAGACACATCTGCATCCATATGCGGCCAATAAAAATCTTCAGTTAACATGCGTAATGTAGAAATGATACCTCTATGACCTTGATATGGGGGACAATGAATTTCATTTAAAACAAAAGATCGGAATGGAATAGTAACACACAGTCTCTTTTCAAAGAACATGAATCCATCATTATATGACAATGAATCAACAGGAATGAAATTATTTTGAACTAATTTTTGCCAATCAGAATGAAAAGTAATATCCTGGTGATATGTGTCTTTCATAGCAATTAAAGAATCAAAAGATATGATAGAAATGTTATGAATTGCAGGTCTTCTACTCAATGCATCAGCAACTACATTTTCTTTTCCAGGTTGGTATTGAATGATAGGATGGAAACTTTGAATGAAGGAAGCCCATTTGATATGGCGGTCAGAAATTTGGGGTTGGCTAAGTAGATGTCTAATGCTTTGCTGGTCAGTCTTTATCATGAATTCTGAACCCATTAAATAATGCTTCCATTGTTTCAATGCTTGTACAACTGCTAAGAGTTCCTTGTCATAGGTGGAATATTTGAGCTCAGAGGGTTTCAGCTTAGAACTAGAATATGCTATTGGATGGTTGTCTTGCATAAGCACAGCTCCTATTCCTGATCCGCTAGCATCAGTCACAACTAGAAAGAATGGTCTATTAAAGTCAGGCAATTGTAGAACAGGGGCATTGGTCAATGCACGTTTAAGTAAATCAAAGGATTTCTGCTGGTTTTCAGTCCATTGATAAACAATGCCTTTCTTAAGAAGTTTGGTCAATGGTAAAGCAAGTAATGAGAAATTACGTACAAACTTCCTATAGAAACTAGCAAGACCAAGGAATGAGCGTAATTCATGTACATTTTTAGGAATAGGCCAATGCAATATTGCGTCAATTTTCTTAGGATCAACTTTTATTCCTTCTTCTGATACAATATGACCTAGATATTCTATTTCTGTCTTAAAGAATTCACTCTTGTCAGGATTTGCAAACAATTGATTTTCTTTCAGTAATTGAAAAACTAATGATAAATGCTCATAATGCTCTTTTTCACTTTGACTGAATACTAAAATATCATCAAAGAAAACAATCACACAATATTGATATTTTAGAAAAATACGGTTCATCATTCTACTGAAAGTAGCAGGTGCATTAGTTAATCCGAATGGCATAACTAAGAATTCGTAATGGCCAAACTGTGTCCTGAATGCAGTCTTAAATATGTCGGATCTATCTAGCCTCACCTGATGATATCCAGATTTAAGGTCAATTTTACTAAATATAGAAGATCCTTGCAGTTTGTCCATAAGGTCATCAACTCTAGGTATAGGATACCTATTCTTTACAGTGATCTTGTTTAATGCTCGGTAGTCAATACACATCCGATAAGTATTATTCTTTTTCTTGACTAAGAGCACAAGTGCACCGAATGGAGAACTGCTAGGTCGAATTAAACCTCTATTTAGTAATTCTTCTACTTGAGTCTGGATTTCTTTTTGCTCTATTTGATTGTGCCTATATGGGGCTTTGCAAGGTGGTTGTGTGCCAGGTATTAGGTCAATCTTATGGTCTTCTGGACGTGATGGAGGTAAACCTGGTGGTAGGTCTTCTGCGAAACAGTCCTTAAAATATGCGAGAAATTCCTTATGCCTAGGGTGCAGATGATTTTCTTTTGCGTGTAATTCATTCACCCAAATGAGATATGATTTAGTATTCTTGCGTAGTGCACGTTTTGCTTGAGTATGCGAAAGCAGTGGAAACATATGAGATGCATGCATACCAAATAATGTAATAGATTTTCCTTGAAAATTAATATTCATTGTGTGTGTGGAATAATCTATATTGGGATTATGTTGGTGTCTCCATGGCATTCCTAGAATAATGTCGCTAGACTGTAATGGGACAACTAAGAAATTTCTTCTTTCAATATATGGACCAATTTGAATTTCTAAATTTTGAACTTCTTGTGTGCCATTGTACCTAGTGCCTAAAAATGCAGCTTTTATGCGATAATGCGTAGGTACTGTATGCAGTTTCAATTCCTTTACCAATTTTGCTGAAATAAAATCATGCGTACTACCGTCATCATGCAATACAGTTCTTTCTTTTCCATGCACCATACATTTCATAGTCAACAATGAATGTAAAGTAGGCATACCTGGTAAAGTGTCGGAAGTAGTAGTAGGACCATCTTCTTCTTCAGTGAAATCTGGCATATCCTCATGCTCGTCTTCGTCCATAGCTCCAAGGTAGTTGATATGTGCTAATGGCTTCTTTGAATGACAATTTGCTGCGAGATGGCCTGGCTGGTGACACTTGTAACATACGATGGACTTGGCTTTGGTCACATTATTTGCAATGGCTGGGAGTCTGGGTATATTTGGATTTGCTTGTTGGATAGGCTTAGGATTTGGATTGACAGTGGATGGTAATGCAGGTGGTTTAGGCCAATTCTTGCGGAAAGATGGAGATGAAAAACGACCTGGATTAAACCTTCTGAAATTTGAATTGAATTGTTTAGATCCATAATTACCGTTTGCTTGGAATGACTGCGGTCGTCGATCTCTTCCACGTAACTTATCTTCAGTGTCATGAGCTAAGGAGATGGCATCTTCAAGAGTAGCAGGCTTGAACATATTCACCTCAGCGTAGTAATGTCCAAGAAGTCCAGACATGTACTTCCGCTTATGGGTCGTCTCTGGTACGTCTTCAAGCATGCGTAGCTATAAGAGTGCATTCCAAAAACGCTCTGTATACTGTGGAATAGGCTCACGGTCGCGTTGTTGGAGTAAATCCCATTGCTTGATTGCCTTCTCATGAAATTGCGGTGGAAGAAAATTTTGCATGAACTTCTTCTTGAAATCTTCCCATGTAGCAGGACATTCTATGCTCTTGCGGACGACAGTCCACCAAAGTGATGCTCTATCTATCAGATGATTAGTAACACACTTGATTTTATCTTTCTCAGGATAAGTTTCCTCATGGAAATAGTCATCAAACTGGCTAATGAATGATAAAACAGTCTTTCCTTCTCTTATGCCATTGAAAGTGCGAAACTTGAAACTTCGTTTACTTATCTTGGATTCCTTGCGAATGGTTTGTGCTTCAAGAGTGGCGTCGATGGTACGGCGAATCAGATCTTCAGCTTGAGGTTCTTCTTTATCAGTAGACGCTCCTTGTAGCTTTGTCAATTGCGCTTGCAAGGCTTGCCTAGCTCTTCGCTCTTCGTCTAATTGCAACATGATAAGATCTAGCTTTTGCTCCATGGTAGGCTCGGGTAGGTCGTCTTCAGCCATAGGATCATCCATATGTGGGGAAGTCATCCTGTAAAACTCAACAAACCTTTCTCACTCAAAATCAGTTAGCGGGATGAGCGTAGCTCAAATTTGGGGTTACAAGGCTATGTATTTTGGGTATTTTCTTCTTCAATTTTCAGAAATTCTGAAATATTTCTGTCTCCGTTTGCTGAAAGTACTTCAACGAACTTGCAGATAGGTAAAACAGCTTGCTGCGAACAACTTTCCAGTTCAGAGTTTTTGCAAACGAACAAGTCTTCTAGGAGTTTCGAGCGTTAGTCAGTTCTGATTTAGTCTGACTTGCAGAGTTGCAGACTTAACAGACTTGCAGGGTTGTTGACTTGCTGAACTTAGCTGATTTGCAGGACTTGCAGTACTTGATTAGTGTCGACTTGCGAAACTTGTCTTCTGGAGTGCGTGACCCGGAGTTTGCAGACTTGTCTGCCCAGTAGAACTTGCAGAGTATAGAAGGATTTAAGCTTAATTAGTTAAGCTTTAAGCTTAATAAGCTTAAGTAAGTGGACAGAGGCCGCCGTTTTTCAATCGTGGGGGGGGGGGCCGTTTTGATTCCGTGCAATTTTCGGGGGTCCTCCTCTTGGCAACGATTTGTTGATTTGAAGCTAATCAAGCTTCTCTAATACCCTTAAGCTTTATGATTAAGCTTTTGATTAATAGGATTAAGAGCTTTTCTCACAGTTTCATCACGACTTGTTCATGGAGTTGAGGGAGTGGTCCTCCGCCGACAGAGAGTGGTCCTTCGCGATGAGAGTGGAAACAGGGGTTCTTGATCGCCAGAAGTTTGCCTGTATCGACGGTTCGCGACGAGATTGACTGTAGAGGCCGTTTGTTCCTAGAGCTCCGCCTTCGCCCGAGATTGGTAGCGATTGGAAGCCCTTGATCTCTGCTCCGCTCTGATACCACTGGTGCGCAGATCGGACGCAGGTAGCTCACGTAGTGAATTCCCAAAGGTCCCCAAGAACAAAGCACTCTACTTTTTAGCACAAAAACCAATGTAAAAACAAGCACGACATGAGACAAGAGACAAATTGGGTTGAATCTCCCCCATGCCTTGTGTGAGCGCTTCACAAAGCATGTATTTAATATATATTTCCAATCTTTTTGCTCAAAAATAGCCCAATTACAAAAATATGACAAGCTTTTAGCTTTTGAGTTTGCTTTCTATCAAAAATAGGAAAATAAAGCTAATGGACGGTGCCCAAAGAGTCTGGCACGCCCAATCTCAATGTCCAAATAAAAATAACATATCCAGGCGCATAAGCGCATACAAAATAATAATAAATAGTCGATGTCTCTATAGACATAATCAAAATATAGGCGTGGCGCCTATCAAAATATAGTCGAAAGGTCGAAAACCCACTAGACTCCAATGCTTTCCTCCGCCACTGCTGCTATCTCTACACATCAACTGAAGCATTCACAATCATTAGTAAAATAACACAATTAAACCGACAAAAGTGAATACCTAGCAGTCTTCAGCTACATAAATAAATCAACTGGTTAGAAATAAATCCTAACCTTAATTTATTACGAGTGCGCACTCTAAACTCATAAACGTTTATTAATTTAATATGCATTTTGCGGAATCACCCGCTATGGAATCACCCATGTACACACTAAATTAATGAAACACCCGAAAAGGACAGGCGTCCCCATCAACTTCTCGCACAAAGAATCCTCTTTGCGTATGAGCCCCGGTCATCTAAGTTTACGGAATCCACCGTGGAATATGCCTCCTGGCATTAGTACATATCCACTAAATATACTTTGACAACTTCATTACCTTCCTCTAGATTTGAATCAACTATGGCTACAAGTTCTTAAAAGGTATCAACAAAAGAAAATTTATCAAAAACTCCTAAAATCCATTCATCATTTTCAATCACACCACTTTTCTTCAAGCTCTTTTGAACATTACCAATATGTTTTCATTCCTTCCTTTGCAAGTCTTTAAAAACATATGGAACCTTCTATTGTTAGCCCTATGAACCCTGTAGAAAATGCTCTTTGAACTCCTTTGCTAATCTATGGTAAAGGATGCTCATGAAGGCTTTCTTCATTCCTTTTATGATCAACACATATAGTCAAGAATTGATCTGCACAATGTCCATCATGACTTCTTATTCTAGCTTAAGCAGAACTTTCATCCATCACCTTAGTCTCCATACGGACTAGAATAATATATGGTTGTCCAAGAATCAAAGGGTAACAAGACATATCATGTACAAATAAAATTTTATCATCTCGAACATCTCCAATAGTCACTTTCACATTAGGACAAGCACCATACAAATCCCTTGAGGAGTTGTTTGCAGCTCGAATTCTCTACTCATGATCCGCATCAGTCAGCCACCTTCCTTTGGAGTAGAGACTCTTTGATATTATATTAATTTTTGAACCATGATCTATGAGTACAACACATGGCTAATCAAGATCATTAACCTTAACTAGAGTCTTTGTCGTAGCCCTGGCCCAATGATTCTTTGACTAATGACTTCTATGGAAGACTTCATATTCCTCATCATACTCAAATCAAACTTGATTTATGTGACGTGAAAATTAATTACAATCCACCATGCTTCTTACATTTTCATCTTCATGTGCATGTGCCATGTGAACCTCGTGTCTACCATGTATCCCTCGGGACTTTAGTATCTCTCCATCTCCTGAGTGAGGATTATTAGAATCTCCCAAAACTTATCACTTCATACACGGGTGATACCATAATATTCACATCTTAAGCACTAACTTTACGTGATTCGATTATTTAATGGAATTCCAATGATTATTTAATTGATTATGGCTAGCTACATTTATTCATTTAAATATGTTTCTAACATGATTTTTTGAATTTTTGATAGAGCTGGTATGTAGAGAAAGATTAATTGGATACATGTGGCAAGCACAATTTATTCCATAGACTTCTTCATTTAATTATTTAAATAGACGCACCACCGCTTACTCTAAGACATGCAGACACCCCGTTTGTAAATATTTGAGATTTTAGGAGATATATTGAAGATATTCTAAAAATATTTTAAGGCTCTTGACAATTGTGAGTTGTGCAACAACTGATTGCAACCATTTATTTATTGAACTCAAACTCTTTTATAAAAAGAGTGATTCATCTTTGGGTAAAGCAAGATTCATTATAATATTATAAATATGGCATGGAAGAGATGCCCACTCCATGTACGCAGGGAGAATGCATCCAATAGTATGTCGCTCAATTTTGGTTTACTCTTCTTTAAGTCTATTTTGAGTTTTATGAGTTGTGCTTTCATTTTTATGAGTAAAAGAAGCTTTTTTTTCTCGCTATGCATAAGCCTCACATCTAATATACACAACATGTGCATACCATATGCGAGGCTTGTGTGTTGTAAGTAGAAGAAGCTCTCCCTTACTCTCTTTTACTCATAAGAATGAAAGCACAACTCATAAAACTTAAAATAGACATAAATAGGAGTAAAGCAAAAATGAACAATATACTGCTTGGTGCAATCCCCCCCATACATGGAGTGGGCATCTCCTCCATGACATATTTATAATATTAAAATGAATTTAGGTTTGCCCAAAGATAGGTGTTTTACGATCACTCTTTTTATAAAAGAGTTTGAGTTCACTGAATAAATGGTTGCAATCAATTGCACAACTCACAATACTGAGAGCCATAAAATATTTCTAGAATATCTTCAATATATCTCCTAAAATCTCAAATATTTACAAAGAGGGTATGCACATGTCTTATAATAAACGACAATGTATCTATTTCAATAATTCAATGAAAAAGTCTATGGAATAAATTACGCTTGGTTGTCGTGCATATCCAATTCATCTTGCTCTACACATTAAAAACTGCCAAAAATTTTGAAAATTATATTAGAAAAACAATTAACTAAATAAATATGGCTAGCCATTATAAATCAAATAATCATTGTAATTCTATTATATAATCAAATCACGTAGACATTAGCACTTGTTGAGATGTAAATATTGTGGCATCACCCATGTATGGCTTCACATTGCCGTGGTGTTGCACATCCACACATGGAAAATTTGTAGAATCTCTATAGGATTTACAGGAAGCAGGATTGGTTTACTAGAATAGTCTGAAATCTCTAGTATTATGTTTAGATGACTTAATTCCCACTTTAAATAGATCCAAACATATATTGTGACTTATTTTAAAGGAAATAGATTGTCCAAGATAAAAGATTGAGAAAAATAATGTGATTTATGAAAATCCATATTTTCATCTATTTTTTATGAATTTTTGTAATTTTTCTCGTGCTTGCTTGTTGACCAGATGTATTTCGATTGTTTTGAGTACTTGGATGACTATATGCGGAGTTCATATGACGAAGTTATGATCCAAACAAGTTGCAGACATGCATAAAGCCAAAAAAAAAAATGAAAATAGAGAAAATTAGTAAAAAAAAATAAGCTTTAAAGCTAAACGCCTTAAGCTTTTATGAGTGAAAGGGAGTGGAGAAAAACTATAAAAGGGAGGACAAGGAGAGAAGGAGGGTCATCATAAAATCAAGGGAGAGAGGCTAGAGGTTGAGCTTGTATCCCTTGCCTTCTTCGAAGACCATCATTCAATTTTGGAAAGAAGGCTTGAGGATGAGCTTTATGCCCCTCAACTACATCAAAATTTCCATTATCGCAAGTCGCTATGAAGATTGGCTTGAGTCGAGCTTGATGCTCCTTGCCTTCTTGAAGATCTTTCCACAAATCATGGCATCTCATCTTCTTCTGTTCTCTCTCTGTTTGAAATCTATGAGCCTATATTTTGCCTATATTTTTGTAAATCAAGAATTTATTTTTCTCATTCAAAATTCTTCTGAAAAAGTTTTATTTCATTGAGTTCTTCTCTCATCTCAAAGTGTCCCTACGGCCAAGCGACTTTCACAAACCCCCTGCGTGTATTATTACGTACGACATTTGGTGAACTTGGCGTGAAAGTGTCGCTTTTGATCATCGAGATGGGAGACTCAAATAATCCACCCACTTTATCGACTGCTTTTTTCTTTTCAATTGATGAGATGAAAACTTTATCGCAAACTCTTTTTTCAGCCATTATGATGCAAAATTAGCAAAATGCAATTATTGATGTAGCAGCAACAACAGTTACATCAGCAACAATTGGATCAACAATGAATGCTACATCAAGAACAAGAGCATATGCATGGTGCGACTAAGGCAATTGAGGCTGTGGTTAGTGAGCGCAAATTATTTGATGGCCAAAATATTTCAGCCTATCTAAAAGTCTTTAACCGATTTGTTTGTGCAAGACTCAAACTAGAATGTTTTCAAGAAAGCGCTCAAAGACGAATACTTTCTCGAGGATTATGGTATTGCTACACAGAAGACATTCAGAGAGTGGATCTATCATCCCAACAAAGGATTTGTTACTTCCGAGTTGTTGCGGGAGTTTAAAGAGCAATATAACCAATTGGATATTGCACTAGAGCAAAGAGCGGTAAACTTGGAGAAAATGGAGTTATTCTTGCAAGAAAATGATCTTGCACTTCACGATGAGTTGGAAGAGCTTCTTGAAGATCATACGCAGCCTATGGGATTGAAGATTGATTGGTATGGGCTCGCTTGCACAACGACATGCAATCACCTCAAGCGATGCCTTCTCCTACCTGGAATTCTCTTACCTCTCCTATTGCTCCATCCACTTCTTCTCCTATTTCTCATATTATGTCTATGCCTACTCATATGTCTATGCCTGCAGATGTCAGACCATTGGCAAAACCGACTATGGAAGATATGATGGAGGAGATTTTAAAGAACTTAAAAGACCTACGAAACAAGATGACTAGAAGGGAGCAACAAGCATCTCCAATTTTAGCCCCAATTTCATCTACCCCTACAAAATCTTCCAAGATGGCGAATTCTCAAGGAGTCAAAGTGCTTGTTGAGGAGAAGCGAAAAAGGAATGATGATCTAGTTTCCCAACCTTCTTCTTTAGAATCAAAGAAGAGTATCATTGAAGTTCAGAAGCTAAAAGTACAAGAAGATCAAAAAGCCCCAAAAACAAAGGATCCGAAACTGGAAAAGCATTGCTAAAAACTAAAAATCAGAGTTGTCATGTCTTACAGGTCAATTCTCTAGAGATGAATTGCGAGATTGTTGATTTCATACTGCAAGAAAATTTAGGTGCTGGGAATTCTCAGCAAATAGTGTTTTTTGCTGACATATTTCAGCAAAAAGATTTACAGAGTGTTGATTTACAGCAACAAACATGATTTACAAACTGAAGTAAGCTGCGAGCCTCACTGTTGGACTGTTTATATGTAGTCTAAAAAAGATATGGTTGATTTTTGTCAGCCAAAAGAGCTGGGTACTATTTATACACAATGAAATTTGTGTTTTTCAAGGTATTTGCAACAAGAGGTGAATTTTCAAGTTGTAGCAAAGAAGCCATAGTATAGTCAAAATATAAGACAATTGACAAAAAGATTAAAATACCTTTGGACAATGATAAGGATTTTCCAGTGTTTATGCCATCTATGGAGATGGATATAGATATAAATGTCAATATGGTCGGGCACAAGCAAGACTTGTTCCATTGAAGGAGAAAGAAGAGTTTGGAGTTATGGAATTGTTTAAAGTTCAGCCAACCAAAGAAGATCAAGCCACTAGATGCTATGATGATCTACGAAAACATATCTACTTTGATTCTTCCATATGATCCAAGAGGATGATGTGATAACCTATGTAAACTTACCTACTTGTCATATTACCTAGATGATTACCCATATGATCATGGTGGAAACAATGCTGCAAGTGGTAAATAAGTTAGTACATATTGGAGAATGTGCAAGTTTGGAGGGGGCGGATGTCGTGGTGTTGCACGTCCACAGATGGAAGAACTGCAAAATCTCTATAGGACTTACACAAAGCAGGATTGGTTTACTAAATCTCTAGTATCATGGTTAGATGACTTAGTTCCCACTTTAGATGGATTCAAACATATACTATGTCTTATTTTGAAGGCAATAAGTCATCCAAGACAAAAGATGGAGAAAAATAATATGATTTACGAAAATCAATATTTTCATCTATTTTGGATGGATTTTCGCAATTCTGCCCACGATAGCTTGTTGATCATATGTGTTCCAATCGTTTTGAGTACCTAGATGACTATATAAGAGTTCATATGACGAAGTTATGATCTAAACAAGTTGTAGACATGCACAAAGTAGAAAAAAAAAGAAAATAGAAAAAATTAGTAAAAAAACATAAGCTTTAAAGCTAAACACCTTAAGCTTTTATGAGTGAAAGGGAGTGGAGAAAAACTATAAAAGGGAGGAAGAGGAGAGAAGGAGGGTCATCATCAAATCAAGGGAGAGAGGCTAGAGGTTGAGCTTGTATCCCTCGCCTTCTTCGAAATCCATCACCAAATTTTGGAGAGAAGGCTTGAGGATGAGCTTTAAACCCCTCACCTACATCAAAGTTTCCATCATGCGGGTCATTATGAAGATTGGCTTGAGTCAAGCTTGATGCTCCTTGCCTTCCTTGAAGATCTTTCCACAAAGCATGACATCTCACCTTCTTCTCTTCTCTCTGAGTTTGAGATTTCGAATTTGTCTTTCCCAAACCTCTTATGATTAAATCCGAAATTCTTTTGAGTATGTTGTCTATATCTTAATTCAAGAATTTATTTTTGCATTCGACTTGAAACTAAAATCTTCTGGTTAATTATTGTATGTTGAGTTCTTCCATCTCAAAGCATCCCTGCGGCGAGCAACTTCCATGAATCCTCCAATCGAATCCTGTGCGACAACGTGTGTTCATACGTACAACTCTCAGACTTGGAAAGGATAGACATCCCCATCAACCTTCCATCCAAGTAAATCACTCTTAGGAATGTGCCCTGCACTCAGAGAACCATTCAAGGTGCTCATCTTGTCAACATGCACACAAGGCAGAACCATTGAAGGCATACACGAGGGGATGAGCACCTTCAATGGTTCTCCATTGTGTCCACATTGACGAGATGAGCACCTTGAATGGTTCTCCATTAGTGCAGGGCATGTTCCTAAGAGTGAATTACTTAGGTGGAAGGTTGATCGAGATGCCTATTCTTTCCAGGCGTGAGACTTGCATATGTGAATACAGGTGAAGCCATACATATGGATGACGCCACAATATTCTCATCTCAAGTGCTAACATCTACATGATTTAATTATTTAAAGAAATTCCAATGATTATTTGATTTATTATGGCTAGTTTAAATTAATTAATTAATTATTTTTTAAACATAATTTTATTTTTTTGGTAGAGCTAATGTGTAGAGTGATACGAATTGGATACACATGACAAGCACAATTTATTCCATATACTTCTTCATTGAACTTTTTAAATAGATGGATTGTTGTTTACTCTAAGACATGCGCATACCCTCTTTGTAAATATTTGAGATTTTAGGAGATATATTGAAGATTTTCTAGAAATATTTTATGGGTCTTAACACTTGTGAGTTGTGCAATTGATTGCAACCATTTATTCAGTGAACTCAAACTCTTTTATAAAAAGAGTGATTGTAAAGGGCCTATCTTTGGGCAAAGCTAAATTCATTTTAATATTATAAGTATGTCATGGAGGAGATGCCCACTCCATGTATGGGGGGGGGGGGGGGGGGGATTGCACTGAGTAGTATATCTCCCGATTTTGCATCACTCTTATTTATGTCTATTTTGAGTTTTATGAGTCGTGCTTTCATTCTTATGAGTACAAGCGAGTGAGGAATAGTTTCTTCTACTTACTACACACAAGCCTCACATCCAAGTGCACTCATAAAAATAAAAGCACGAATCATAAGACTCAAAATCGACTTAAAGAAGAGAAAATAAAAATTGAGTGACACACTATTGGGCGCAATCTCCCCCATACATGGAGTGGACATCTCCTCCATGCCGTGTTTATAATATTAAAATGAATCTTGCTTTGCCCGAAGATAGGCCCTTTTACAATTACTCTTTTTACAAAAGAGTTTGAGTTCATTGAATAAACGGTTGCAATCTATTGTACAACTCACAACTACTGAGAGCCATAAAAGTTTTCTAAAATATCTTCAATATATCTCTTAAAATCTCAAATATTTACAAAGAGGGTGTACACATGCCTTAGAGTAAATGGTATTGCATCTATTTAAATGATTTTGTGAAGAAATCTATGGAATAAATTACACTTGCCCCATGTATCCAATTCATCTTGCTCTACACATCAGATTCTACCAAAAATTCAAAAAATCATGTTGGAAAAATAATTAATTGAATAAATACAACTAGCTATAGTAAATCAAATAATCATCGAAATTCCATGAAATAATCAAACCACATAGACATTATCAGTTGATATGTGAATATTGTGGTATCACCCATGCATGGCTTCAACTACATTTACACTTGCAAGTCTCACATCCAAAAAGGATAGGCATCTTCACATTGATATTTCACCCAAGTAGTTTGCTCATAAGAACATACCCCGTGCTAATGGAGAACCATTCAAGGCACTCATCTCATCAATGTGCACAGAAGGGAGAACCATTGAAGGCATACAAGAGGGGATGAGTGCCTTGAACTCTAAAAGGTGAATTGCTAGGTTGGATAAATTTTCTATTTAATAGCTCTTTAACTTATTTTTGGATTTCTTTTTGTTCTATATGATTATGGTGATAGGGAGCTTTACAAGGAGGTTGACTGCTAGGTATAAGGTTGATTTGATGATCCTCGGGTCATGATGGAGGAAGTTGAAAAGACAAGTCATAATAAAAATAGCCAGAAATTGTTTAAATAAAATTTTACTATCTTATGGTTGACTTAGACTTGGCAGCTTCAATTTCATTAATTAATAAAAGAAAAGCTTTAGATTGTTTGTGAATGGCATGGTTTGCCTGAGTGTGACTAATTAATGGGTAAGAATTTTACCTTCATAATGAATATGCATTGAATGCATGTCATAATCAATATTAGGAATAAATTGATGCCTTAAGGGCATGCCTAAAATTACATCGATAGATTGTAATAGTGCCACACAATTTTTTTATTTTTTCTTATAAAGTCCAATACAAATTTCTAATCCATGTACTTCTTCAATTTCGTTATATCGTCGTTGGCCTAAAAATGTAGCCTTACTTTTATAAGTGAATGGAATAGTTTTAAGTTGTCGTTTTCTGACTCTTTACCAAAATAAATTCATGCATACTGTCATCATCATGCAAGACAATGATTTCATTATTATCGATTTTACATCTTATTTTCAATCAATCATGGATAGAAATTCAAGGTCTTAAGTTGCTTTATCAGCTCCAAGATAATTTAAATGTGTAGTAGGATTTTTTCAACCACAAGTGTTGCTCACATAACAATGGCTCGCAATATGACCATAGCGATTGCATTTATAATAAATTACATACTTGGAGTTAGTATTTGAGATAGTGTATTGGGTTTAAACATGTTGCCTTTAGCAAGGAGAAAAGGAAGAAGATTGAACATATACTTCCTTTTGAAAGTTGATTTGGCTAGGCGCTCGACCATTGGAAGTTGCAGTAGAAAAGTACTCTAGAATCTTTCAGTGTACTGAAGAATAGTCTCTCACTCTCACTCCACAAAGGCATCCCATTGTTGTTGCATGCAAAGCTCCAATTGGGCAAGAATAAAATTAGTGATAACCTCCTTACGAAATGCCTCCTACGTAAGAGGATGGTTAGTGCTTTTGCATGTGACATCCCACCATAAATAAGATTTGTCAATAAAATAATGTGAAGCATACTAGATTTTATCATTTTTAGCATAACTTTCATTTATAAAAAATGAGTCTAATTGACTTAACCAAGAGAAAACCTTATGAGCATCTTTAATACCATCGTAAGTATTAAAATTAAGGGTGTGTTGGCTTATCTTTGTCTCTTTGTGGATGGATTGTGCTTCAAGGGTGGCATTGATAGTGCGGACCGTAATGTCATCGATGGAGGAAATTTGGGATGCAGAATGCTTGAGAGATTGTAGCTCTTGTAGTCTTGGACAGTCCTTCATGAGACATGGTGATTGCTTACTAATGCCTACTGAAAAGATTGGAGTAATAAAGACGCCTTGTAGTCAAAGAGACACTTCACTCGTGGCAAGAAAATTTTGGCATAGAGACATCAAAATAAAGAGCAGTTTTTTGAAAAAATTAGGAGATGGAATAGGTAAGAAAGACAAAAGATTTTAATGGCATTCTCATGAAGTTTCACAATCATGGAGTGACTGTGCAGGAATCCCCTCTTAAAGACTGTAAGTCAATTGTGATTTAGGCATATTAGTGAAGAGTTTGCAGGTGACTTAGTATAGGAGAGGATGGAGTTTATGAAGTAGGAGATGATTAACTAAGGCTTTATACCTTAGTAAAAAAAAATTATTTATGGGATGACCAAAAATGGTCTGCCACCCAATGAAATTCAAAAGAAGCTTTAAGCTTCTTAAAGGTTAAGCTAAGCTTAAGACAATAAAGATTAATTAATCTCTTCCTAACTTGCTTTCGCCAAATAGAAGCTCCAAAATGGTGGCACCATGATAAGGGAGTGTGATTTTCCAATGTTCGGGGGTTTGGGGTTTTGAAGCCCTGGGAATCTAGCCGTGAAGTCGATTTACGCTGAGATAGACCGTAGAGCCTATTTGCTCTAGAGAGCTCTCCTTCACACAAGAGGATTGGAAATTGGAAGCCCTAGATGGAGCCTAGATATAAGCTGAGTTTTGATACCACTATTGCATAGATTGGATGATGCGAGGATTGCATGTAGCAAAGCAAAATAAGCTCTCCCTCACTCTCATTTACTCATAAGAATGAAAGCACGACTCATAAAACTAAAAATAGACTTAAGGAAGAGTAAAGAAAAATTGAACGACACACTACTAGGTGCAACCTCCCCTCATACATGGAGTGGGCATCTCCTCCATGTTGTATTTATAATTTTAAAATGAATCTTTCTTTGCCCAAAGCTAGGCCCTTTACAATCACTCTTTTTATAAAAGAGTTTGAGCTCACTGAATAAATGGTTGCAATTAGTTGCACAAATCAAGAGTGCTGAGAGCCATAAAATATTTCTAGAATTTCTTCAATATATCTCCTAAAATATCAAATATTTACAAAGAGGGTATGTGTATCTTAGAGTAAACATGATAGTGCCTCTATTTAAATAATTCAGTGAAGAAGTATATGGAATAAATTGCACTTGCCACGTGTATCCAATTGATCTTCTTCCAAACATCAATGTTGCTATAAAAATTTAGAAAATCATATAAGAAAAATAAGTAACTAAATAAATGCATCTAGTCATAATAAATGAAATAATCATTGGACTTCTATTAAATAATCCAATCACATAGACATTAGCACTTGAAATGTGAATATTGTGGCATCACCCACCTAGGGCTTCACTCGCATTCACATCTACAAGTCTCATGCCTAGAAAGGATAGGTGTCCCCATTGACATTGTGCCCAAGTAATTCGCTCTTATTAGTAATGTGCCCCATGCTAAGAGAGAACCATTCAAGGTCCTCATCTTGTCAAGGTGCACAAAAGAGAGAACCATTCAAGGTCCTCATCTTGTCAAGGTGCACACAAGAGAGGACCATTGAAGGCACTTATCCCCCTCATGTAGGTGCCACCTCACAATAAAGAAGCACTTGGGAGATGGAATTTTTACCTTTTTGGGAAAATAAAAGTCAATGGTAAAGCATTTTTAAGTAAAGTTTATGCAAGTAGATGCATAAAGGGGTAAATATGTCATTCCTATAGGAATAGCATTAAAATAAGTCATTTGTATTCATACAAGTATTTGGGCATTATTATTCCCCTTGGGTTGGTACAACAATGGCTTAGTATACACAAAGAAGACACAATCAAACCAAAGGTGAAGGACTTTTTCATTACAACATACAACCTTCAACTAGTGTAAAACACTATACTAGGGAATTTGGGAATTTTCATGTACTTTGTGAATTCCCAATACCTTTATTAGTTGACCATATGGTCAAATCTTGTTGTCTTACTTAAAGGTGGAATCTACCCTAAATACTATATAAGCTACCTTCCCAAATCCCACTTTAAAATATGGATCAAGATTTAGCCATGTGGTCAAATATTTATCACTTATTTGAAATTGGGACTTCAAAAATTCCCAAATTCTCTAATATGGTGTTGTAAGAAAACATCTATGGGATTATAAGTGGCTTGTTACAAATAGTATAGTTTATATACAACAATAACTTTGTGTATAATGACTTCCATGCAAATAATATTTTGCTACATTCTAGTGTTAACAACAAGTTGTATGTCGAAATAACGGACTGGGGCCATACCATTATGTTTCCAACAATAGATAATTTTCTCAAGGTCCTTGATTTTAACCCTGTCACTAGAAGAGATTGGTGCACAGAGTTTATAAGCAAATATCTAAGGGATTATCAATGAATTGTTGAATAGTATAGTTCATATATAGCAATAACTTTGCGTAATAATGACTCCATGCAAATAATATTTTGCTACATTTTGATGTTAACAAGTTGTATGTCAAAATAGTGTCATGCTATAATGTTTTCAACAATAGATAATTTTCTGAAGCTCCTTGGTTTTAACCCCACCACTAGAAGGCGTGGGAGCACAAAGTATTGATATACAACTCAAGAATGTAGCTCTATCAGTCTCCTCCATCCAATAAATACCAAGAAATATATTGTCTAGCCTATGTAATTAATTATCATTAGCATATATAATTAGCCCCCTGACACAAATTGTGATTTTGTAAAGATGCTCAAGCTTTTTATTGAAAGTTGCTTAGATAAGAATCATCTAAAAGGTGTTGGGAGTAAAGGCACCTCTGCTTAGCCACCCGTGTATTACTACACTGACAGTACCTGCCATTGCACACTGTAGGTGGCGGGCACTCGTCACTGTCACTTTATTCTTTATTATTTTAGTGATAGTTTGAATAAAGGAAGGCCCAGTCACACATTGTGATGGTTGGAGTTTCCATTTTGTGTCTCTCTCTTTCTTACTCTTGCTCTCCCGCCATAGCTCTTCCAAGAAATCTTCGATCCTTCTCACCTTTCAACTAGTATCAGAGCATGGATTTATGACTACTCAAGCTTTGTTCATGACTCCTTTAGCTTCCTATTGATTACCTACACTCATTGGGTCTCCTTCGTAGAGCAGCCATAGCTGACTCTCTCAAGCTCCCGTCACTCATTGGCTTCTTGAGCACCTACCCGGCCCCTTTGGCACCCTTCAGGCATTGCATTAGAGGTATTTCTTCATTTTTTTAAGGGTTTCATTGAGCTCACAGGTTCACAACAGGGTTTGAGCTTTGGCCAGCTATTGGAGAGCTTGGCTGCTTACTTGGCTTTATTTGTGGCCTTGTTTGGTCCCTTGGCAACCACCATAAAGCTTATGGTAGCCCCAACCTGCCTACAAGCAGCCCACACAGATTTGTGCCATCTTGCCAAGTGCGTTTATAGCATGTGATCAATTGTTTGATTTCCTCCAGCTCATTCTAGTCATTGGCAATCTCATTTGGGCATTATACACTTGGTTTATGCTTGGCATTTGATCCTGAGCCTTGGCATTGAGCATTGATGTGATTTACTTTAGGTTTGGGACTGTTATACATAGTTTATAGGAATCCCACAATAGTGCTACATTAGCATTTTATGTTTGGACCACTTTGGCATTGACATTGGTTGCCCGGTTGGTCCCAAATGCTGAATGTATGCCTATGATGTGAGATAATTTTGGGGCTGAATTTGCTCAATCATTGACTACTTTACATAGTCCACAAGTAGCCAAGAATAGGGCAGCCCCTTGTCATTACATTTTATGCTTATGCTACATGGTCATTTGATGCCCGATTATGCCCGATTGGTGCCTATACATATGGAAAAGTATGCCTATGGTTTGCCTATGGTTTTGAGCTTGGATTGAGACACTGTTTGCTAAATTTTGGACATTTGTTTGCTTTTGGAATATTCATCATTGAAAATCATTTGCTTATGTTTGGATATGCCTATTGGATTCAGGCTATGTCTTGGATGTATACATTGATGTAGTGACTCTCGGGGATTGACATAGAGCTTGGATTTGCTCTTGGATCATTGGTTGAGCTTGAGATCGTTTTGCGTAGCATTTGGATCTCCATCTTTGATGTACTTATGGCATGTACTTTGCTTAATATGTCTGATCAATCTTGACATGCTTGGCTTATGCCATTTCTATACATGCTAGTTACATTGTCTTGGAGTTGATTGCTACTACGACTTACTTGGGCTTAACATTTGATTGCCCGAAGCTTACTTTAGCTATTTATTGGCTTGCAATATGGATTTTGTGCCAGTGAGAGCATCTTGATATGCTTGATAGACATAGAGCAGGTGGGTTATGATACTTGAGCATTCAGACACTTGAGATTGGAATCTTCACTTGGATGTAACATGGTTGATATGCCGTGGTCCTCAAAGATGTAATTGGGCTGATTTGGGCTTTGCACTTTGTGAGCATACACCTATTTGTGTTAGGTCTTGCCAGTGTTGTGTACGCTTTGCCCTATTACACAAGGGGTGTTTTCTCGATGCCCACATATGATTGTCACATGATAATGTATGCCCGCTTGATGCTAGTTATGCTTTAACAGTCAGTGGTTGACTTGGTGCATTCATTTTTCCTACAATTTGCTCTCATTGTACATGGATGTAATTTATTACAACAAGCAGTTATGCATGGATTGTAATGTATTTTTCATGCTGAATCATCCTAATCTTATGTACTTTTGATGGTACTTGGTGGGGAACATCATTAGCTATTAGTTCATGGTCATTTTGCCTTGTTTTTTGTAGTATTTTGATTGTTTACAGTAGAAAACAATAGGCAAATTTGAACTGTTTGCACCATTTTGGACTGTAGTATGGCATCTTCCTCCACTTATAGTGCTATCTTCAACATCACTAAGCTTGATGGTACAAATTATGCCTATTGAAAGAGCCAAGTTTGACAAGTATTGGTGTAGAAAAATTGCATATAAAACCACTAAAGTTGCATGGAGAGCAGCTTGAAACTATGATTGATGACGAATGGATGGAGCTTGATCAGTTATGCAAGTCCACCCTCATCTTGTCTCTCACTGAACATGTGCATTATAATGTGGTTGAGGAAGTACAGAGTACTTGGCAGCTTTGGGATAAGATCAAGAACCTTTATGACAAGAAAAGTGCAGCAAGTCAGATGTGTTGGCTGAAGCAACTTATGGATCTACGCATGAAGGAGAATATGACGATGTCTGCACATTTTACCCAATTCCATGCTATCCTCGAGAACTTGACTTTGCAGGGCATTTCCTTCAATGATGAGGTTACTCCATTTTTTTGGCTTGGGACTCTGAGTGAGTCATGGGATGTATTCCGCACTGCCTTATGTGCTCATCCTACTATTTTGGACTTGCCTGATGTAAAGAGTGCTCTTCTACAGGAAAAGATCAATGATAAGAACTTGGATGCCTCTTGTGTGTCACATGCTTTGACTATTAGAGGCAGAGATGGTAATGGAAAGAATGATCATGGGAAATGGCCATGGCAGGGACTCTAGAAGTCTAGGTCTAAGTCATGTGGTAAGTCGCCCAATAAGTCTTATGGGAGAAATGCTAATGTGACAAGTCACCATTGCGGCAAGAAGGGTCATATACATCCTTAGTGTCATGAGTTATGCAATGAGAAGTGCAAAGAGAATGGGAAAGACAAAGTATAGGAAACATTCTCTGATTGCAGCATTATGCTACAAAATCTAGTGTGAAAATCGAGGAGATAAATGCCATGTAGACTGATGACTCTGATGGGGAGTACATACTTGCAGCTAGTTCTTGTGATGCTACGCCGTTGATTAAGATTCAATCTATATTTGCACAGTGCTGAATTTTGGATTCTAGTGCTTCATTTCATGTTATACCATGCCGTGAGTGGTTCTCGGGGAAGTTACTATATGTATATTCTCTACATCACGTGCATTCAAGGCTGATTTATAAATATCCTTATCTATGATTTTTTCTTGAGTAAAATATAACCCTTTTCTATTCAATTTGTAAATAACCCCTTTATATTTTACCCTTTTCTATGTAAAAAATGTATAAAAATGGTATTTTAAAAATACATTATTTTGAACCCACATGATGCACACATATATTCATGAGTAACTTACCCGAGGAGTGGTTTCACTCCTACCGCACTCTCTCTAGTTTAGTAGTTCGCTTGGGTGATGATAGGTCACTTGCTATTGTTGGCATTGGGGGCATACGGTTGCAATTCTCTACTAGCAGTACTTTTCTGTTACATGATGTATGTCATGTACCTACGCTTATACGTAGTCTTATGTCTGCATGGTAGTTTGATGATGCTAGGTTTCATGTCTCTTTTGGAGATTTTGCTTGGAAGATCACACATGGTAGACTTATACTTTCTAGAGGTGCCAAGGTTGGCAATATCTATCCTCTTGTAGTTGATGGATCCTTCATTGATCATGTTTTATTTGTGAGTTCCATCCCACATGTATCTCTTTGGTATGCTCGTTTGGCCTATATATCCTTAAAGGGAATGAAAATTCTTTGTGGTTGCAGTACTTACCGCCCCTTGACTATGCATGTTTTGATTCATGTAAGCATTGTCTTTATGGCAAATAGACTAGGAATATGCATAAGAAGTTTGGTAGGACATGTATGAGTGAGCCCTTGGCATTGGTACATTCAGATGTCTATGGGTCCATGCCCTATCAGTCTATGGGTGGTGCGAAGTATTTTGTGATGTTTATTAATGATTTTTTGCATAAGGTGTGGGCTTATCCCATTAAGCTTAAGTTAGATGTCTTGGTTGTATTTTAGAGATGGCTTGCATTGGTTGAGAACTAGATTGGGCATAGGCTAGGCATAGGCTAAAATGCCTTAGGACTGACAATGGGGGAGAATATGTGACACATGCCTTTGAGAAGGTATCACTAAGAAAAAAATGAACTCACAAATGGGCCTTTTAGTCCCCCCTCTCTCCTCCTTAAAACAAGGAAAAGAGGTGAGAAGAATTGTAAAATAATCCTCTTCTCTCTTCACTTTTGCAATCTTATTTTTCCTTTTTTATATTATCTACAAAGATATACTCAGATTCCTTTGCTCTCCTCATTCAAGAAGTCTTTTTCAACCAAATTTTATATTAAAAAAGAAGTTAGTTATAGGAATGTGGTGCTTCGTTTTCAATGCAAAATGACTAGTAGATATGAGGTAATTGATTTTTTAATCAAGAATAAGGAAAGTGAAATTTTGAAAATTCCTTTTAAGATATTTTGGGGATTTTTTATATTCTAGGTTTTGGTCAAAAAACAAACCAACTAGTCAAATTTTGTGTTTTTTGGAAATGTTTTTGGAGGTAAAATAGAAATAACTAAAATACGAAAAGTCTTGGACATCCCTACCCTCTGAGCTATTTTACCCCATATCGATACTCTCTCATGGCTCTATTGTGACCTCTTCTTTGTATTTATGCAACCTTCATTAACAAAGTGAATTATTTACACCCTTATTTCCATTGGCGTCTTTGTGTGCATCTCCACTCTACCTCCTGTGACAACCAAGTAGACTCCCCGTTTCTATTAATAGTAAAATGAATACATAAAAGAAGGATTTGCATTTTGAGGTGGAGATTGAATACGGCCCATTGTTCAAAAGAACCCAACGTACTAGCATCAACCCTCAGGTTTTGCAGAGTTACATGTAAATGGGATTGAAACATGTGGATTTGTGGGTTAATGGGATAATCTACCCAATTAAGCCCTTAAATAATAGACCTCCAACTTTCTCACGAATCACAAATCTGCTAAACTATGTGTGCGAGACTGAAAATGGGGTCTTGGTTAGATTAGGCGGCTCAATGATCAAGCGTTCAAAATATTTACAACTTGCCAAGCAACCATAAAAAATTATCATGATGTGATCGTTGCACATCAACTTCATATACAACAACTCATAGGACAAGTGGTATAGCTAAATGACACTATAATTTAACAAAAAAATCAAATTATTTCAATGCAGGACACTATCCATGACATTGGTATCTCATATGAGGAGGCAAAGGCGCAATTGGACAACTTGAGAAAGATCAACAACAACCTAACACATGAGCGCAAACAAAAAAAGAAGCCAATAAATGATTTAATTGTGAATAGCGGCCAGTGGAAGCGACGTATTAAAGCATGTAAGGAAGTAGAAAGAGAACGTAGGTGAGGGTGAGCTTGGATCGTGTATTAGTAGATTGTTGAAGGCAAGTACATTGAAAAACACTTTGAGAAATCCTAAGTTTAAGGCTGTGAAGGAAAAGGTGTTTGAGTGCACATTAAAATATGTGTCAAATGAGTTCTCAACTGTGGACGCACAATCTATTTATGATAGGGCTGATATTAGCACAATGACTTACTCAAAGCTATTCAAAGGTGGGAAGGCTGGGTTTAGTCATGTGCTGAAGAGAAATAGAATAGTGCCTCTTCCTCAACCTTGAAAGTTAATAGAGGCCCAATGACAGCTTAATACAAAGCTTTTGGAGTTGATAGGAGATCGCATGCATGCTCATTACATGGAAACACTAAAGGTTGGGACCAAAAATGCATATGAGGTGAAGTTCACTGAACTCAACAATTACTATTTAGATTTGTACAAGATGCAGTCAGCAATTGTAATGTACTTGGAGCCCCAAGAAGAACACCAAGGAAAAGGGAATTCTCTTGCAAGAAAATCTATCTTGTAACATCAACAAGCTTGTTTATTATGTTTCATATGATCACAATGAAGAAAAGAACACCAGGCACAACAAATCTTCATACAGCATCATGTAGATCTCCCACGGATTTGATAGAATCAACCATATTCTTCAATATCTTCACAAAATCCATCAATAGAACAAAGTAAGCAAAGGAATACACCATCTTTGAATTGAAATACATCACATAGTATTCATCTTCAATATCTTCATAGTCTTCTCTCTCAATCTCTCATATACAATCACTCTGTTTCAGTAGAATTGACTATCTCTGACTCTCTCTCTCTCTCTCCCTCCATCAATAATACATCATATCCTCACTACAATCTCTCAAAATCACACTCAATAATCCTTCTTAGGTCGTGGATACCCCTCCCAAGAGGTATGTCTGATATGAAGAGTCACCAGAGCCACTACAATGTCCTTTCATAGCTCACTACTGTCACTTCACTCTAGTCTTCACTTGAGTCTTCAGCAGCTACTTCTTTCACTTCTTTCAGCTCTTTTGCACTTGTATTCACCTCTTTCCAAGGCTATAAAACTTTCCCAAGCTACACTCTCATCCATCAGAACACATATAGAAGCATACAGAACAGTCACAGAACAGTACCAGAACAGCTACAGTACAGAACAGAACAGAACAGAGCAGAGACAGAAACAGAACAGAAATAGAAGCTCTACAGAAGACCTACAGAAGGTCATCAAAACCATATAACTCATTCTTAAACCATTCCATACTCTCACAAACCATTCAATAAGCTTTCACAAGATCTCAATCTTCATTAATCAATACTCCACCCCTCCTTACAGAAGACAATCAGAACAAAACAGACCAAAACAGAACAAAACAGAAGGTATATAGAACCAATCAGAACCTATCAGAACATCACAGAACCACTAATAAACATCATGAACTTCCAAAACACAATCAATATCATCCAAAACACTCTCAAACCACTTTCAAACCAATCAATCATCTCATAAAATCAACCATTCAGCTCTCAAAAACAACAAAAATAATCCAAAAAACAAGTCATTTCAACACTCAACATATCCCCACACTTAATAAGGAAGCGTCCTCACGACCCAGGAAAAAGGGAATACAAGTGCATTTAAAATCGCAACGTTAATCGTCAATATCTCTTCAAAAAGAAGCCATCCACCACGACCCCAACTGATAACCTGGTTCTGATATAAAAATACAAAGAAAGGAAAACCCTTTACACATTAACACCTCTGATCAAACTAGAAAATCACAACAAATTTGTAAAGGATATAAGAGTTTTCTTCTTCTTCATCAGCATCAGTCTCAACTGTGCAACCACAACCCCATCACCACAATTCTCCAAAATGTAGCTCGCACAAAATCCAATCCAATAGGAAACCACCACGTTGGTATGACATAAAGGAACTCATAACACAAACACTAATACAACACAACCATCTGAATGACTCCTCCAAAAAGAGAGATTTTCATTAAAAAGCATCCACCATACATTGGAAAGGTATCAATGAAGATGATCCCTCTTGAAAGATTGATGTTGTCGGAAACGATCCATAGACAAGGATTCATCTACAAAGTTTTGGGGAGGATTTTGTAAAAACTGAAGACATCACATCCTTTCCAATAGGACCAAGTATCTGCTAGGCAAACAAAGGGCATGAAAATACAATATATCCAGCTGTTGGGAATCAATGCTCACATTGACATTCATGAACAACTTTGGAATAGGCTTGGAATCATTATGAGAGTGCCTATGCATATACACCAAGTACCAAGCAAAGTGAGCAGCTAATCTGACTGAGGGATCGGCAGACTGTGAATATTGCTGAGCAAAATGAACATAGTTCTGATAAGCTTGACTGGAAGCTGTCCATTCTCCTGGAATTACTGGCCAATTGATCTGAGGTCCTGTAAGGGAATCATCCGAACTCCATCCCCTTCTTCTGGAAATCTGATTATCAAACCCATCACAGTCACTAACCAACTGAGGTGGTTGAGATATAGAAGTGTTAGGAGAGGGTAGTGGAATAAGGAAAAGTGGATGAAGTGAGGGATAGGAAAAATCATAAAAGGAAGAAAAGGTTAAAGAAGGAGTGGCAGAAATTTGGAGGGAATCACTAAGGAAGGGTGTTAACTGATAAATAGGAAATGTAGAGGGTACATGAACGGATGGAGAAGAACAGGGTGGAGAAGGGGAAAATACCCTATCCTCAATAAAGGAACAGTATGTAAAAATGGGAATTTGAGGGAAAGATGAAGGTTGGAAAAGAAGGGGTAAAATAGTTGTGGAATTAGATTGACAAAGGGAAAGATATATAGCATAGCGGTGAGCCATTTGTTGGTAATAGAAGAGGGTAGGAACAGAAGGTCCTAAGAGAGATCGTCTATGATAGACATCAAAGAAGGTAGAATCAAACGGATTATGTTTTGAAAGATAGGCTAAGAGATCCATCCTCAGTTGATTAGTACTCTGGGTAGAGATAGGAGCTGTGTTTTGTCTTTGATTTAGGACCACAGAATCAATCATGGGATGCCACGAATTATCATGACAATCAGCCACTTTGGAGGAATAACTCTGGAACATGTCAGCTATGCGCAACTCCAAATGGTTGACATACAAAACAGCCTGTAAGACCACATCCCCCACATACCATGCCATATCCACCTCATCTGGAATTAACAAGTCTCCTCGTAGATACATGTATGACATCAACATGGTATCTGTTGTGACAGAATCTTCAAACACCATCCTGACTACCTCTGTCAACAACTTAGCATGCCAAGCCCCACTCCATCCATCCTCTGGAAGAGGTAAATCCATCGTGGAAAGCTTCATGTAGAAGACCAACTTCTGTAAGTGGTAGTGGACAAAGAAAGAATGGTCTGGTAGAACATATTCCTGAAACTGCTCAAATATAGACCATAACAAGTCCATTCTGGACTGCAATCTTTCCACTTTATCTTGGAATAGAGGACACAAAGTAGCCTGTCTCTGAAGAGCAGCCAAGTCCTGCTGTGAAAGAAAAGGAATCAATGGAACATTAGGGCTTGGAGGAACAGACCGTGATTGTGCCAGTTGATCTTGCAACTGCTGGATTTGGGAGGCTTGGGAGGCCACTATGTCATTAGCAATCTATAAAGCTGAAAGTTTGTCATCTAAGATATCTTGGAACTCCTGTGCTTCTCTGGACATCCTCTCCTTCTCCTCTGAAAGGCTAGTAACCTAGGATTGAGCCTCGAGTAACTGGATCTTCAAAGAAGAGATCTCATCGCTTTGGGTGGCAACCAGTTGGGTTTGTTGTTCCATTTGCTTAAACAAATCTGCTAGGGTATCCTTAGCAGAAGCTAACTCGGATGTTGCCTTATGCAACTGGTCCTTAGACTGCATGAGTTCTTCATAAAAAGACCCGTACAGCAGTTGAACACAGGCTGTAACTGATAACTCAATGGAGCTCTGAATATCTTTACAGAGGAAAGGAATTACATCGCCTGAGACTAGACTGTTCAGGGAGGGAACTGAGATCTCCAATGATCCTTCTCGATGTGCTCTGAACAGGTTATTACAAGTGAGATACCCATGGAGATCACTGCCAGAGGTAGCAGGAATGGACACTGAAGGAAGTACTGAAGGAGCTTTATCCGCTACCCGCTTCAAGCGTTTGCGCTGGATGACCAGGGGAGGCAGAGAATCATCATCCTCTATGTCAATGGGTTCTGACTCATCTGAAGGAGGAGGAGGAGGAGGTACTGGATCTGATGGAGGAGGTGGAGGCACAGTCTTCTGTAAACCTGAATAGGTCAAGAAGGCAGACAAATATGATCCATATGTGACATTGGTAACATTACCCCTGGTGACTTTGACGAAATGTTGATCCATTTTAGTGAGGAGGTAAGTGCTCCAATCAATAGCAACTCCTTTCAACACCATCCTAGAAGCTGTAAAAAGCTCTTTGGACAAGTACTGGGATGGCGTTTTGGCAGGCATAAACCTGCCCTGGAGAAACTGACAGATCATCTTCCATATGGGATCAGTGATCATGGAAAAGGAAACTCCTGAAGAGTTGATCACCTTCTTAACATCCAGCATTTCCCTTGTCTGCTTTTGCAACAGCTTCAGAATCTCTTCATTAGAGAAAAGCTGACGAGTGGTAACAAAAGGTTCACCTTTGGAGGGAAGAGACAGAGCCTTCCCTAAGCCTCGAGGTGTCAAAGTCATAGAAATTCCCTGGACTAGTCCTGTCTTCTTGCTGTAAGAGGCCAGAAACTCATCACATAACGACGGATCTTCTAGAAGCAATGGAAAAGAAGTAGCCACAAAAGCAGCGAGTCCCGCCTTCGTGAGAGGCTCAAAAGTGAGTAGAGAAGAGTAATCCCTACTAACTAATGGGACGTACTGGATAGGAGGAGGAGCGTGAGAAGGCGCCATTCAGATGGTTACACACACACCACAAACACAGACAATCAAGGAGAATGCCTGCAAAGCAAGAGACAAAAAACCAAGGATAAGAGAACAACCAAAACAATAAAACGTGACTCAACCAACTAACCCCAAGTAAACCACAGCCTAGAAAAAATTCGACATGACCTCGAGACATATGCGACCGAAAGCTTCATGCTATGCATCAGACAAACACCCAGAGACCTCGTATCAGGCAATAAAAGAAAAAACTGCATACCGTACCCTTAACCTTAACAAAGACAGGAAACCAAAATAATACCACATCCGATACATATCAAGACTACATCGTTGATAAACCAGGACGGGACCATGGAAATAACTCCAATGACTGCGCATACCCATCCCACGAAACGGTTCATTAAAAAGGGGAATTAAGTGCAGTGAGGGGGGATAAATTAAATGAAGGGTGTATTTTAATAAATTATTAAGAATGGGTGAATTTTTATTAAGTGATAAACCTTAGCAAGAAAACGGCGGTTCCTTATTAGAAATTTAATTACCAATTATTAGGTGAAAACGGTGCGTTAATTCGAATCCCAGACTGCGATACCCAGACTGGGTCTCTAAATGCAAGTTCATTGCTTACAAATTAAGGTGATGTGGAGCGCTTTTTTGCCAGCGCGTGCTCTTGTGACGGCTGGTTCATTTTAATGAAAATTTTTAAAGTGCCTCTTTAGCGCACGTAGCGCGTGCTAAGTGAACGGCGGGTTTAATTTAATTAAAAAGTATGTGTGTGTAAAGCACGAATGCGCGTGCCATGGTGGTATGTAGGTTTCATTTGTGTTAATTATTTGGGTATTTGTTTGTGTGTTTTTTGTTCATTTCTGTTGCGTGGTTAATATTGATTTTTAGATTAACCGTAGGTTTTGGGGTAGCTTTGGTTTAAAAAAAACAAATAAAAGGGAAAATACCTGGTAGTGGGTGTATGGAAATGCAAAGAATGCGCTCTCCTCAATCCAAAAATATCTGGATTTTTTTCTAGATGGTTAGTTGGTGTTTGGATGAAAAAGGTGTTGTTTATATTTTGTTTTTGTTTTGGTTTAATTTGCGAGGAATTTAGGTGTGAAAGGAAATATTATGACAGCTGAGAAAAATATGCCAAAAATAAATAAAAATGTTAAGGAAAATGTTAGGAATTTTTTAGAAATTAATTTGGAATTTTTTAGCATTGTTAATGAATTTTTATCATAGTGTTTGGGTATTTTGAAAGATTTTGGAATTTTAAAATGGGCAGAAATATTTGTTTTTGAAATTTTCAAGTTTAGAAAAATAGGACCATGGGGTGCAGAAATAAGAGGAAAATGTCCGAGAATCGTGTGTAATTTTTTCAAAATTGGAAGTGTCTGTTAATGATTTTTTTTTGCATTTGTCAATGTTTTTGTGTGTTTGTTTTGTGTTTATTTTTGTTAATTAATTAATTGTTTGTAAATATGGGTTCCATGTATAAAAATATTGTAAAGTGAAAAATGAATAGAAAAAGGTCAAGGGGGGTGAGGGGAACTTTTGGAGAATTTGTTAGAGGTTTATGTTGTTTGTGGGTATTTTTTACTAAGTTAAAATGATTTTTTTGTTTGTTTTTTTTTAAAACGCGTGTTTTTTTTAAAGGGAAATTTGAATAAATTGGAAAATATGGATTTTTTTAAAAAAATTGTGTAATAGGAAATTTCAGGCTATAAAGATATATATATATATAATGGTGGAAAAAGGTTTCAGTAATTTTTTATAAAATTTCAAAATTGGTGTCAAATTTGTTTATTATTATTCTTTAATTTTCAGTGTGTTTAATGGAGGTGTGGATTTAAAAAATTGATATTTGGGATGTCAAAAAGGAATACCCGGACACACATGACAGCTGCGCGTGCATGAACCAGCACGCACCACCTCAATCGTCAAATTCAAAAGCGCGTCCCGCGCGTGAACAGCGGCTAAAAGATACTCACGCGCGAACAATGCACATACATCGCCGCGCACACGAACGACAGTTGGGGGAGGGTGAGGTGAAGCCAACGGGGATTGGGGGGTGGAGTCTGGTTACGGGGGTTTAGGGATGTTTATGGGAGGAAGGAGGGGTAGTGGGGGTGGGGGGTTAGTGGTGTGTGAAGGGGGGTTTGGGGGTGTGTGTATGGGTGGGAAGGAAGGGGGGTGAGGTGGGAAAGGGGTTTAGTGGGGGGGTAAGGTTTAGTGGGTGGGAAGTGGGTTTAGTGGGGGGGTGGGTTTAGGTTTTGTGTGTGGCAGGGGGCTTAGGTAGGGATAGGGTGTAAGGGTAGCAGGGCACGTGGCAGCAAGGGTCAACGGGGCAGAGCGTGCAGGTGGGCGTTATGGCGGAAGGGCGCCAGCGAGGAGGTCCACGTCGTCGGCAGCGGGTTGGCGACCCGCAGCGGCATCACGGGGGGCGTCGTTAGCAGGCGGCAGGGTAGAGGGCCTGCACGGCGGCCAGCAGGGAGGAGATAGTGCGGGTGTCGGCTAGGAGGAAGGAGGCCACGACGGGGCGGCGGGCTCCACGGGAGAGGGGACGGCCAGAGGGTCGTGGCCTGGGACGCAGGGCCACAGGGCCGCAGGCAATGGCAGCGTCCAGCGAGAACGGTGAGGACACAGGCACGAGGGCAGGGAACAGGGCGCTGGCGTAGAGGGCGGGGGCAATGGCGGCCAGCAGGGAGGAGGGAGGGCGCTTCGTCGGCAGCGCGCTGAGCAAGGCGCCACAAAGGAGGGCAGGTGTTGTCGAAGGCGGGGAGGGGAAGTACACGTCGTGGAGGAGGGGGCATAGGAGAGGAGCAGAGGAGGAGGCGGGAATGGAGGAAGAAGAGGGAGGAGAAAGGGGGAGGAGGCACGCAGAGGGAGAGGGAGGTAGTTAGGGTGGGGAGGGGGAGGGATAGGGAAAGGTGGGGGTGGGGAAATGGGCGGGAGGAGGTCATGGGGTGGGTAGGGGTAGGGGTAGGATTGGTGTGGGTTGGGGTAGGGGGTCATGGGATGCGATACCTAAAGGCGCCCGGGGTGAAGCCATGGAGTAGGGTGTCCAAGGGAAGGGGCGCCCAAGGGGAAAGAATGGGTGGGGGACCCATGAGGGAAAGGCATACCCCCGTCCCGCGCCCGTGCGCGGGGCGGGGTAAAAAAATTTTCCGTGACGGATCAGAAGAGCGCCCGGATGATGGGACGAGGCACGCGGACGCGGCCGGGGGGCGTTCAGACGCGTAAAATTGAAAACAAGCGCGTTCACGTGCGGGACGAGTCGCACGAAAATACGTAAAATTAAAGAAAAATTAATATCTCCCAATCTGGACGTCAAAACGAAAAGACGTAAAAACAAAAAGTGGGCAGGACTGCAGGGGGAAAACAAGGAAAATATGTGACAGAGGTTCCGGGGGGGTAAAGGGTGGTCACGTGCAAAAAACACAAAAAACGAACCAAAAAACGTAATTAAAAAGTAATATCGGGAGATCCGTGCATCGGAATGAGGTGCAGAAAAAAGGAAAAATGTGTAGAAAGATGTGCCCGACAATCCTATCACATCAAAACATACTTCTGACTGAGATAAGATGCGTTCATGTGGGAAATACCCAAAAAACAAACCCGAAAATGGGATCGGAAATTAATATCGGACGAATCGTTCACCGGAATGACATGCAGTAAAAAGGAAAAATGTCCGCAAGAAAGAATGGCACAGGATGGTCATGTTAAACCGCAGTTCCGGTGGAAGTAGGAGGGGTTCACATGCGAAAAACTCCAAAAATACGCCCAAAAACTCACTGAAAAATTAATAAGTAAAAATCCGAAAGTCGAAAGAGGGTGGAGGAAAAAGGAAAAAGGTGGGGGAAGACACAGGGGACACGACAGTCAAATCATATTGGAATTCCGATGCAAACAGGGTAGGTTCGCATGGAAAAATGTCAAAAAGACGCATGAAAAAGTCTTAAAAAATCAGAAAATTAATATTGGACAAACCGTGTATCGGAATGACACGGAATAAAAAGGAAAAATATCAGGGGAAAAGTGGTTGGCAGGGCTATGATGTCAGATCATTGTTTGTCGATGAAGATCGCGTCATCAGTTGTTGAAGAGGCGTACCCAGGGAGGTAGCCATCAAATCGAACGTTGTGTTAGATAGGAACATGTCGTCTGCTAAAGGACAGTTAGACGCTCTGTAGAAAGAGTCAGGACACAGCGTACCAAGGGAGGCAGCTTCGGAATTGGATCCTGAAAATTTCAAGTGATGAATCCACTTTCTGGACTGCTGGGTGTTACCACCTTTTCCACAGCCAGCTTCTCGCCGAAGGGTGTTTGCCACCTTTTCTTGGAATGAGGCCTGCTATGACAGGGAATTGCTTCCTTTTCTCCCATAACAGATTTGTTTTCCTTTTTTCTTTTGTCTTTTTTTTTCTTTTTAAAATATTTTTATTTTCTTTCTATTTTCCCCTATTCCCGAGGGTGTTTCCACCTTTTCTCGAAGAATAGGTCGGCATGACAGGGACCTAAGTCCTTTTCTCCCATGACCGATATGTATATTTTTTTTCCTTTGTTTTTTTTTTCGAATTAAGCAAGGGAATGGTAGAAAGACCATTTGTCAGAACCAACCTCGCCACTGTCGCTGGTGGAAAATAGAGGATAAGAGATCAAGGCTGGAGGGGGGATTTGAGGGGACAAAGGGTTGCGTCCACTTCATCAGGAGTGACTGAAGAACGGCTATCAAAAGTAGCATCATAAGAAGTACAGTGCCATGCCAATGAGGGAAAAGATCAAGTGACCGTAATTGTCAAGATCCCCAAGGAGGGAAGTACTTCTTCAGGCGATATCCATTAATCAGAAAGGGATCATCAGAGGCATCCATGGTCTGCACTTGGACAGAGCCATTAGGGTTGACGGCAAGTACCTTATAGGGGCCCATCCACCGCTGTTGGAGCTTGCCAGGAAACTTGCCAAATTGTGAATCATAGGCTAGGACTAAATCACCTTCTTTGAACTCCTTGTGCTTGATGAAGCTATCATGGTAAGCCTTGCGTCGAGCTTGCGTGGCTTCCATGCACTGTAGAGCCATCCTACGAATTTCGTCCAAACATTCTAGGTGCAGGAGATGGCGTTGTAGTGAATCATCGTCCCCCAAACGCTCTTTGATGGCCACTCTCAAAGAGGGTAATTCTAGTTCAACAGGGAAAACAACTTTTGTACCATACACCAGCTGGAAAGGTATCTGTCCTGTTGCTGCTTTATGGGAGGTTCTGTATGCCCAGAGGGCCTCTGTAAGTCAATCATCCCAATCACGACGATGTGCGGCAATCGTTCTTGTCACAATCGAGCAGAGGATGCGATTGGTGACTTCGACTTGGCCGTTGGCTCTGGGGTAATAAGGAGTGGACTTGCGATGGCGGATCTTATACAACTCTGTCAACTCTTCCATGACTTTATTAAGGAAATGAGTGCCTCTGTCACTTACCAGCTCTAAGGGACTGCCAAAACGGGTGATGATATTCTCGTACATGAACAGGGCCACGCTGTTACCATCTTCCCGCTTTAGGGCTTTAGCTTCACACCACTTTGTAACATAATCCGTACATACGAGGATGTATCGGTTCTGCTTCCTTCTGGTAGGATGATCGATTGGACCTACGAAGTCGATGCCCCACTTCTCAAACGGCTTCAGGGAAGGATAGGTTGCAGTGGCATGGCACTTGTCTTCGTGGGTTTCCCCATTCTTTAACAAGCATCACATCTTTTACAGTAATCATAGGCATCCTTGTGGATGGTAGGCCACCAATAACCTGCTAGCAAAGCCTTCCTGGCTGTAGCTTCTCCTGCAAAGTGACCTCCGCATGGCTCGTCATGGCAAGCCTTCAGAACAATCCCAATCTCTTCTCCTGCGACATATCTTCTGAGTACTTCATCTTTGCCTTTCTTGTACAGTGCACCACCTAGCAGGGTGTAGGGGGCTGATTCTAACATGAGCTTCTTTCTTTCCCGACCAGAAAGACCAGGAGGATACTGTTGGGTTGCCAGGAGATTGGCAATGTCTGCATACCAGGGAGTTACAGTTTCTACCAAGAATAGGGAAGCATCAGGGAGGTCTGGATCATCTTGCTCCTTGTCTACAATTTGTGGGATACGCGACAGATGATCAGCCAGAACATGGGAACGACCGGGCTTAGTAATTACCTCAAAGTCGAACTCTTGGAATAAAAGGAGCCATCTCATCATTCGTCCTTTCACATCCGCTTTGTTCATCAGGAAGGACAGGGCCTCATGATCCACATAAAACTTAAAGTGGGTGGACAGGAGGTAGTGGCGAAACTTCTCGAGTGCAAACACCATTGCCAAGCACTCAAGCTCTGTCACTGTATAGTTCCGTTCTCTATCAGTGACTTTTCGGCTTGCATAATAGATCGGTTGATCCAGCTTCGAGGAGCCCTTCTGGCAAAGGACAGCACCTAAGCCTTCAATCGATGGATCAGTGTGTACATGGAACTCTTTCGTCCAATCAGGAGGTTGCAGAATGGGTGCCTCAATCAGACACTGCTTCACAGTGTGGAAGGCTTTGTCACATTCTTCCGTCCAAGTAAACTCTGCATCCTTCCTCAGAAGCTTGTGCAAGGAGGTTGCCTTTGTTGCAAAATGAGCTATGAACCTTCTGTAGTAACCCACATGGCCTAAGAATCCCCTCAACTGTTTGAGGTTGGTGGGTGCTGTCAAAGCTGCAATCTTTTCGATCTTTGCAGGGTCTGTTGATATCCCTTGTGCAGAGACAATGTGGCCCAACAGGACTCCAGAAGAGACCCCAAAAATGCATTTGTCGGGGTTGCGGGAAATCCCATACTCCCGACATCGGTCAAAGCATTGTTCCAAGTGTTCCCAGTGTTCACGGATCAAACTATAGACATAGAAGTCATCCAAATATACCTCAATAAAGTCGTGCAGATGATTTTGAAATGCAGCCATCATGACTCGCTGGAAAGTAGCAGGGGCATTGCAGAGCCCAAATGGCATCACTCGGTAAGCGTAGGTCCCCCATTCTGTGGTGAAGGTTGTTTTGGATTGGTCCTCTTCTGCGATTTGGACTTGGTTGTATCCGCTGAACCCATCCAGCAGGGAATAAAGCTCATGTCCTGCCACTGTGTCCAACAGTTGGTCTGTGAAAGGGATAGGAAAGTGATCCTTCTTTGTCTTGGAATTAAGCTTTCGAAAATCCACACATATTCGCAATTTACCATTCTTCTTGGGTACAACCACGATGGGTGAAACCCATTCACTATTTGCCACTGGATAGATGAACTCGGCTTCCAGAAGCTTCAGCAGCTCCGCTTTCACCAATGTGGAATAATTTGGGTTCATTCGCCTCTGTCGTTGCCGTACTGGCTTGGCATCAGGCTCCAAGTCAATATGATGTTGACATATTGTGGGATCAATCCCCTTTAGGTCTTTGTAAGACCATGCAAACACGTCCAAATTCTCTTTCAACAAGTTGTACAAGGTTGACAACTCCTCTTCTGGGAGGCTACTACCCACCTTCAAGTGGCGTTCAGTGCCATCTGCATCCACAAAGATTAACTGCCTTTCACCTTCTACTTCACGGATGAAGGTCCCATGGATTGCTTCTGGATACAGATCCGACTCCTTTAAGGGAGTGGTGTCCTCTTCGGATGTCCCACTAGACCCAACTTCTTCTTTTGGTGGAGACTTAGGTTGCTCCTTAAGACGTTGAAATGGGATTAGAGCTATTTCGGGTTTGGTTTCAAAATTAATTACCTCTTGGCTTGAAGACTCCTCTTCTGAAGATGACACATCTAGGAACGTCACATAACAGGGACCCTCGGATGCCTGTTGGGTTTGTGGGACTGGTGCTCGTTGGCACAGTGCATCATCATCATCTTTCTTCGGCAAGGATAGGTTAGGACGGCATAAGCCACTGCTAAAAGACGCCTTGTTCTTCTTAACCCATGTCTTATAAAGATTTTGCATATGAGAAGATCCATTTACTAGACCAAATGGTACCATCACCATTCTGTCCCATAGCATGAGCTCGTCTGCTTCTGATGCTTCTGAAACTTCTTCTCCAAATGTATCCTCTTCGGGTGGAATAGACTCTTCTAGCTCACTTTTATAACCTTCTTCGTCCATATCATATTCATCCTCTTCTGTCTCTGTCTCTGTCTCTGCTTCTGCTTCTGCTTCTGTCTCTGCTTCTGCTTCTGTCTCTGTAGGAGCTCTGTAACAGAAGAACAAATCCTCTGTTTCCTCTCCTGCCTCTGTCTTTGGCTCTGCTATGGCCATGTAGCAGGGAGAGCAGTACATCCATGCTTCTATCTCACTGTCAGAAGTGATTTCAGAAGTCATTCCCGGTTCAGGCAAGAAGTATTCACCCATTGATAATGGCTTTGCATCTTTTGGAAGTCGGCTTACAGTATCCATTGTTAAGGAACGTGCCACTGTTTTCTTAGGAAGGACCTATTTGACAGCATCTTCGTCTGCTGATGTTCCATCCGTATCCTCATTAGGGGAGTCAGAAGATAATTCCAAGGAGGTGGATCCATGTCCTTTTTGAGAACCATACAGTTTCAGCACCACTTTGTTGGGTCCTCTACCCAAGGTCAAGGTTCCTTTGAACCAATCCGTCGGGCTTCAAAAAGCCATGGTCTGCCCAATAACACAGGGTAGGATGTACCATAAGAGTTTGGCTTCACCACCAGAAAGGTTAGCCAATATCTTTTCTAACCACTGTAGCCTTCACATATGGGAGAATACCCAAAGGCTTGATTCTACTCTGATCCGCCAGTCTGATGAGCCATTGGGTTGGTTGCACACCTTGTAGGCCTAGATCCTTCATTGTCACATCCGTCATAATGTTCACTGATGAACCTCCATCAATCAATGCATTTGCAATAAAGCAACCTTCTATCCATGCGCCAGTCTCTGGAGTACCCGCATCTAGGAAAGCATTAGCCACATCCACTTCTTTTACAGGCTCTGGAGCCTTGTTGGACTTTGTTGCTGTTGAGGGAGCAATCCTTAAGCCACGTCTTCTTGTCAGTATACTTTTGAACCTTTTTCGGCAATTGGGAGACAACATCAATAATTGTCGGAATGTGAGGTTTGGTTTAAAGGTATCTAGATCTCTGATCAGATCGTATTCCTTAATAGGATCCATTGGCTTCTCTAACCGATTAGGGAATGGGGCAACACCCATTTTCATTTTTCCTCTTTCTTCCAAAAGAGGAATTACAGGAACTTCTTCTGCCACTTGTGGCACTTCCTCCTCTTCTGTATCCTGGACCTCTGGTCCTGTCTCTGTAACTGTCTCTGTAACTCTCTGTGGCACTGTAGTGCTCTGTATGGCACTGTTAGGCTCTGTTCTGTTCTGTTCTTCTGGGGGAAGATTGAACTTCACTGTTCTGGCTGGAGGGTTATTTTCTTTCTGGATAGGTGGTTCCTTCTGCTTTGCACGCGTGATGGCAGCAACTTCCAATTCCACTAAATTGGAGGTAGGCTCTTGAGCCTTGGCCGGACTATCAGTAGCACTGTTTTTCATTGGGGCTGGGCTTGGACATTCCTTTGCAGTGTGGCCTTCTCCTTTGCATCGACTACATAAGGGCTTGTAATCCACTGACCTTCGAGGATTTGGACAATTTGGTGAGACGTGTTCCTTTTCTCCGCATTTGTAACACTCCACTTCTGATCTCTGACCACTGCTAGACTATCTTCCTCTGTAACTTTGGGAGGGAAATCTTCTGGGTCCGAAATTAGGACCAAAATCTCTAGGCTTGGGTCCAATATCTTGTGTTGTCATTTTGGATTCCAGCAAGTTAAATCTTGCGTCTTCTTCCTTCCTTCTCCTATCATGCATCTCTTTTAGAGAGCAAATGCCCTCTGTATGGTTCTTCTGCAAACAGTAGGAACAGAAGGCTCCAGGAATGGTTGGTTTTCGTGTGCATTCAGTGGCTAAATGGCCTGCTTGATGACACTTACCACACCAAGTGTTTGACCGCATCACATCTCTTCCTGCTCCTGCAACATTGGATATGCTAGTGGTATTCACTTTCAGCATCTGTAGCTGCTCTGTAATCACATCCATCAACTCCTTTTTTATGTTTGCAACTGAGTTGGATAAGTAATCCTTCAAGCTTTCTCCTCCGGACGTACTGGCAGGAGGGTTTTGAGGAGTCTCTGTAATCACTGCATAAACGGGTTGGGCTGGTACAGAGGGGTGTCTGTTCTGGTTCTGATTCAAAGCTCCTGTTTGAACTGTTGGCTGTTGGCTCCAGTTGGTAGGATTCCACTGTTGCTGCTGATTTGGCATGGAGGAAATTGGTTGGGACCATTGTTAGCTTCCACTTCATCGTACAGTCTTGCACCTTCTGTTGCAGCTTGCAGGGTGGCTGGTGACTTCTGGTTGTAATCCTCTGAGAAACACCCCCTTCTGAATGCCATCATCTAGATTATGGTTAGTCCATCTCTTCAGGATGGATTCCATTCGTGAGACATAGGCTTCTACTCTTTCTCCAGAGGACTGACTTAGGTTCATGAATTCCTCTCTCATCCGCTCTTCAAAACCTTCACGCCTGAATTTAGTGAGGAAGGCCAACTTCAGGTCGTCCCATGTGCCAAAAGTTCCTGCTGCTTGTCTCTCATACCACTGGAACGCCACACCCTTGAAAGTGGCGGGAAATATTGCCAACCAATGCTCAGGGGTTCTGGCATTGTTAGCCACACATGCTACCGTAAACTCTGCTACATGAAGATCAGGGTCTTCATTGTACTCTCCCTTAAAAACTGGCAATGGAACTACATTCGCTGGCCTGTCATCAATATTTCCAGGACGGATTTGGCTTGGAAGTGGACCTCCAGCAGGAGGAGGAAGGGCTTGATGTGCCATTGGGACTTCTGTAAAGAGTTCCGCAAGGGCGTCAAAGGCAGCTTCTGCTGCGAGCTCGTTCTCGGCCTTGATTTTTGCCTTCTCTCTTCTCACGTACCTCTGGACTCATTCTAACGCTTGCCTCTTTATTGCGTCATTCATCAGGGGGTTGGCTCCACTATGTTGTTAGTGCTCCACAGAGGGTTAACAGAAGGCTTCAGTCTCTGGAGGACTCTCTTGGCAACATTTCTTCTACTTATTTCTTTTCAACGTCCCTGAATTCTGCTTTCATTCCACTACACAGAGGAAGGTATTCGGTTCTGAAGGTGTCAAAATGCATACGTCTGAGCATTGTGGTGGTGCCATCATCATAGTAATGCCAGCTTCTGATGGTTTCAATAGTGTATGTTGTGAAAAACACTCTGTCTACCAACTTCCAGTGGGTTGCTAATTGAATAAACAGAAGGTTATTAGTGCAGCAAGCATCCCATGTATCTTGCTGTTGAGCATCCACGAACAAATTCCAACTCTTTTCCTTCTTGTCTTTGTGAACCTCTACAGACCAAGACTCCTGAAGCTTCTTCACAATCTCCCACTTGATGTTGTCTGGAAACTTCTCAATGAATGCCAAATCTTCCATGTATGGTCATTCTCTTTGTTTCTACTCTTCAATTTATTCCCAAACAGTTTGCCACCAAGATGCAGAGAGAAAAGATCAAGAAAATATGGTAACTTGCCAAAAAATCCTTGCTTTGGAGAATCAAAGGCTAGGAAGTTTCTCTTAGCACCCATCAATGAGGAAGGGAATGTCATGGTTCGTAGGCCACAGAACTACGATGGTTGGAAAAAGTTACATTTTGTAGTTCTCCTTATCGAAGTAATGGAGGAAAAATAAGGTCATTAGGGCCAAAAATGCTTCAAAAAATGCACCTTTTGTTAATCACGGAATTAAGAAAAGGGCCAAAGAGAGTTTGCCACGTGTGCAAGAATATGGTATTCTTGTCTCCTCTTTTTTGGAGATAGTAGAGTCCACTTCGTGATTCTCTCCTCCCTTTTAGCCAAAATCTCCAAAGTCTGACATGTTTTGGTGGTCCCGAAGTTCTTATTTACTTATAAAATATGACAAATGACATAATAAAGTTGTTGTGAAGTTAATGATGATTTTTTTCAAAGTCGAGAAATTTTTGGCGCCCAACATATTTTCATTAGTCTTCTTAATATTTCTTTTTAGTTCATTCACCTTTCTCGGTGAGCTTCTTTCTCTACTTTTTAGTTCATTTATCTTTCTTGATGAGCTTCTTTCTCTGCAAATTTAATTTAAGTATGGCATCCAGAAGGCGCTCTTCTCGTTTAGTAAACTCTTGCATTATCTATAGCCACAAAGTTGATGAAAATTGGGAGCCAAAGATCTTTAGTATAAACGATTAGGTTGCCATGCTGCCCTCTTGCAAGGACTCTCACAAGGTGAAAAGGAAAAAACGAGAGGATATTAAACATCATTGGAAGGGACGTATCATTTCTTTCAAAATTATGCATGAAGGGTGGTTTATCAAACTGCAACATGTTTACATGGCGAAGGATATACACTTGCCTCCAAACGAGCTTGTTTCGCAGCAAACAAATTGTAAGACTTGAGTTGATAACGTATGTAATTTTTTTCATTTAAGCAAGTACTAATAATGAATTCTTGGTTGTAGATATATTTCTGTCAACAAGTACTGAATGGCAACCTATGGAAAGCTTAAGTGGAACCTTCCATGAGATTCATAAGGTATTCGCAGACATTATCTATGCTGATCAGATTATGGGTTCTTTTATTATGCATGTTTCATGGCTTTGTGGAGGGGAGTCAGAATCAACTAGTGTGATTACCCTATCCAAAATCAACTCAATACATTGCTCCCTTATCAACCGCATATATGAATTAGGGTAATCTTAACACTACAAGAAAAAATGTAGCATGCTCCAATTTTTCCGCAACTACAAGAAAGATGGATTACCTGATCTTCCTCCGACAAATAGATTTTTGGGTATTTATTCTTAAAATCCTAATTACTATAAAATTGATACATTGTAATGCCATACCTAGATTGTGGTAGAAAAATCTTTTCCAAGAATAATATGAGCTCCCGAACTACTTAAATAATGTATTCCCTTTCTATTGATGTAAATAATTATTTTTGTCCTTGATAAATAAAAAATAGTAGATAGAGTTTTTTCCTGATTAAAAATTAAAACTCTCTTTTGAAGTATAAACCCTGATCATTATTGGAAAGACAAGTAGTACGTAATTTCCTTTCTAAAGTATTGAGGTAGAGTAAACAAGTAAACTTTTTTTTTTTCTGAATATGGTTGGAACGAAAATTAATCATAAATTTGTATAATTCTTAGAACATCACCTTGAATCTCAATACTATGGAAGCCGAAAGAGAAGAAATTTCTTCTCAAGCAATACAAGCCACCAGAGTTTGATGGTAAAGGAAGGGACATTCCAACTGAAGTAACAACATGGATAGAATCTATGGAAGACTATTTCATTGTTGCATGAACTGCACCATCAAATCAAGCCATGGTCACCAAACTAAAACTCACAGGAGATGCCTGTCTTTGGTGGAAACAATGGTGCAAGGACCAAGGAACACCCAAAGGCACTATCACTTGGGACACAATTAAGGATGAGGTACATGGAAGATATCTTCCACCCACATATCAAGCCCCCAGAGATGAACGAGTTCTTTAATCTAAAGCAGTTAAGTCTAAGCCTAGAAGCCTACTACTCCAAATTCATAAAAAAGGGTCCCTAAAAAAACCAACAATATGAAAGAGACTTACATTCACTCCATCCATCTTGAGTATCTTTGAATCTATTGTCCTGCAAACATTTGAAAAGCACTCTCTTTCCACAAGTATATGTATGATTTTATGATGGTACTTCTTGTTAGAGAGAGTTATATGGTTTTTTAGGATCAACAATATCCTCATATGTGGTGTCCAAGAAGGTAGTCACGAGCCTGTCAGCACTGCAAATGGAAACATGTAACTAAAATAGACAATCAAATAAAATAAATAATTAACCAAAAAGCAAGTAGATTCCATTCAACCCACATTCTTCCTTGGCCATGGATACCACTTAGAGAGTTTATGAGGATAATTTCTCTGGTGAGTGTATTCGATGTAATGAAAAAAAATATGGTAGTTTGTGATGGAATCGAAAGCTTTGAAAGACATTGCTATATTTGAACCAGATCTGTGTACCTGTGACTCAAAATTTCATGTGACTAGAAAGTTGTAACTGGGTAAAATGAGAGACTAACTGGGACCAAGAACCTAGGCTCTGATGCCAATTGTCAAGGAGAGGAACTGGGAGAGAGAAAGAGGAGAGAGAAGACTGCAGAGAAGAAGAAGAAGAAGAACAAAAGAGAGAGAAAGATAGTTACGAGGAGAGAGAAAGACTAGAAATAGAGAGAGAAAGACTAGAAGAGAGGGAAGGAAGACATGGAAGCTTGGGAGCAAGGTGAATGAGAAAGAAGACTTGTATATTTATCTAATAATGAAAAATTAATTCTCTCTCACCTTATATACCAGCCAGTATAGCTAGTATTTCCCCGTTATTAAATCCCTCTCTCTTACATAAGAGATATGAGTAGTTATATATTTTTGAGATAATATATATTTTTAATAACTTATTTGCTAATCATTCTATCAATTCACTAAATTATTTTTATTTTAGAGAGGGTATCATCTTGGAGAGTTATGAAATATAGTTTATCTTTACTAAATAGTATATTCTATCCTTTGAGCTATAGAAAAAGATTGAAGAGATATTGAATAATTATATCTATTATCATGGGTTTCATATAAGAATTTGACTATTAATGACTTATTTATTCAACTCCATTGATTTATCAATAGTTTATATTATTATAAAATGACTCCATTAATAATTTATTTATCTAACTCCATTGACTTGTCAAAGTTCATGTTATTTCATGTAGAGAACTTTGTATAACATCATATAATACTCTTTAAACTATTTTTTAAAAACAAAGAAGATCATGAATGCTATATAATAAAGGAGATCTATAATCACAAAGATTATTTTGATGGTCAAGTTTTTTGTAAAATTGAGATATATTACATTTGAAAAAAGATATACAAGGATAAAGCATCAATAATGTAGTGATGTTTTCAATTATAAAATCAGTCTGCATTAGAATCAGAGTTCTGAGAAAAAGAAATAGAGTCAAGTCCTTTCTATTTCTTCTTACAAATCAAGGGAAGAGATCTTAAGAGATTTGCTAGGATATGATAGCATGCGCATTAGAATCAGAGTTCTAAGAGAAAGAAATAGAGTCAAGTCCTTTCTATTTCTTCTTACAAATCAAGGGAAGGGATCTTAAGAGATTTGCTAGGATATGATAGCATGAGTAGTATCATCCCATGACATCAAACCACCATTTAGGTATTGAAATCTAATAGTGCTAATAAGAATCGCAATTGAGGATATTGAAACTTGAAACCCCATAGTGCTAATCATAGTTGAGGATATGATGAGAAAAAGACTCCCAAGAGCTAATATCAAGTAATAAGTTGTATCCTTCATATTCTTCGAAGCATCCTGTACACATAAAATCGCCTTAGTCCTAAAGTTGATATGATACACAATATTACTAATACTTGTATCTATTACTTGTTTAATGTTTTTTATATTTTAAGAGACTAAAAATTGAATAATAAATATTTTTCATCTATTACTAGGTAAATATTTTTGTCTCTCAAAAATCAAAGTACTTCATTTCTTCTAATTATAATATATTATCCTTGTTTTATCCATTAGTGCTTGCTAAAAAGTTGATATTACAACATTGTATAATGAATATATTCTATTTTCAAGTGCTAAGATCAAGGTGAAATTTTTCATTTTCTAAGGATTATCCTTAGTATATCTATCCCTACCAATTTGTATCAACACCATGGGACTCTTTTACCCACTTTCTTATGAATCAAATTGAAAAGATTGAAGAAAAAGCTTGGATTTAGTTGAAACAAAGTCTTACAGAATGGATGTCTTAGGGGTCCAAGTAAAGATGCAGCTTGGATGTCCCAACCTACTTGGGTCTACAGAAAACTAACGAGCTGATCTCATCTCGGGTCCATGGAGGACCATATCTCTATAGCTCAATCGATAAGTAAGTGGTATTGGTCCTCTATGTAGACTCTTTTGATTGTTGATCACCTTCTCAAAATTTTGTGAAAGGAGACAAAGGGAGACAAAGGGAGACCAATGCTGACTGTTGGTAAGAACTAGACGTGATTTTGGTGAGAAATTTTATGACAAAGTAAAATTTGCTTTAAGAACTAAGAAACAAAGTGAAGAGGAGATAATGATGATTCAAATGAATGCAGATGAAAAAAGAAGCGTGATTTTGGTGGGAAATGTGATAGTAGAATATTCAAAAAGAAAGAATAATGGCCGAAAAGTGACCTATGACATGAGTTAACATCGTTAGGCATTTAATGGCTGACCTTTTAAATGAATAATAAATTCTCTCATTAATCACCTCTAAATGGCCAAATTTGGAGGGTTCATTATTTTAAAACCTCAACTAAGTAGTAACTTAATTATTTTCTTACAAGTGTCATTTTTGAAAAGTTTTTGGCCCTAATGTTGGCCAAAGCTAAGATTTGGATAAGTCTTAACAAATTGGCTCCCCTACTTCGCAAGATGGTGTTTAACAATGAAGATAAGCAAGAATTTATCGATGCTATGCATAGCTTCTACGAAAACATGGTGGAAGTGTGGGGCAAAAGCTCTATCACACATTACATAGTGCGTACTAAGTTAATATTCTAAAATAATATGAATTATATAAAGTATTGAGTATAGTTTTACTCATGTGTGATATATGTCTTTGTAGCATATCCGTGAGGCACATGGGCCATACTTTGCAAAAAGGGGAAGCATCGGAATTTGGTCCACACAAGAGATGGAAAATTCACATTCGATAGCGCATGGTGCATATTAAAGAAAAACCGATCATGGTGGAGGGGTGAATGGTAGCAATCCAATGATCCAATTGCTATCTTGGTGGTATAGGATTATAGTAGCAGATGAAGCTAAACTCTAGTAAAAGAGAGCAAATGAAAGTGCTGATGAATCGGCTACAAACATGATGGAATCACATCATGTCACTAAAAGAGTGTGCTATGAAGCCTCAAGTGCTAGAGAAGACCATGCCAAGTGGCTAGAAACAAGGCTTCAACAAGGCAACAAATGGATTCAAAGAGAGCTAAGATAGTAAGATGAACAATGTGTTTAGTGTGAATGCAATTCATAGTTTAAGAGAGAAAGAGAGAGTGTGCATCTATGCGAATGATTCTTAGAGTTTAGGGTTATATAAAAGAGGGTTTCACTTTCTATCTTATTCATTGAGTTCTCACATCTCTTGTGTAGGAAAGATCACTAGGTCTAAGGTAGTTGCAAATAATCTTCCACTCAGAGTCCCATATCTTGTTCAGCCCCTTGGAGCATCTACTAGCTCAGATGCACCCCCTTCTCAACCTAACCAAGCTTCCTCAAGCCGCCCTCACAAGGGTCCTCCTCAACATTCCCACAAGAAATGCAAGTGGAAGCTAGGTACAGTGACCTTGACAGAAATTAGGAGGTATCAATGCTCTTTTGATCTCATCATTCTGAAGGCGAGCTTCTCGAGACTTGTTCCTAAGATTGTGCAAGACCTCTACAACACAGAAAGCAGGAGGCGGTTTTTGGAACAAGATCAGGATAGACCTAATTGCTTCACAAAAGAATGTCTTCATACTCTATAGTGTGCTGTTGCAGAGGCCTTTTTAGTTGACTTGATGACTGATGATCAACGCATTGTGCAATACATGCAAAGCACATTATTGTAACTCCCAAGGACTTTCAACTTATAAGAAATCTTTAAGTAGTGAAGGATGCAGTCGTTCCAATGGAATGAACACAGTTTGTAATGTTATCTTTTTTGGCATAGTGTTATCCTCGTGCATTGGACATATGACTATGTCCCAATGCAAAACTATTGTATGTGCCATTAAAATATGAATTAAATTTTTACTCTTGTCCTTCGTGCTCAACTTTGACTATATATCTTTGCTATATTTTCAATTCTTACTTACAGTTTTTGCTAGCACTGTCAATTTCAATAGGAAAAACATGTAGAAATTTGCCATTTCTTGTTGTAGAATTTACTCCTGATGCCTCTATATAGTCTATGTGGTGCGAAGTTTCTAAGAGCCAATACTTTCCATGTTGATTTCTCGATTATCAATCCATCCATAATTTTGGAGTGGGATAATTTTTAAAATACTAAATTGTATTAGAATGCAACAAAACTTCACACACGCACTCGTTAGGTAGTCAAGATTCTAAATTATTATTATTAAATAAAATGCATGTAGATCCTTGGTCCAAAGTCTGGCGTCTAGAGCCACTTTCCGAGAATAATTTGGGCTCTTGGCCACCTAACAAGTGCATGCGTGAAGTTTCGTTGCATTATGATAAAAGGTTATGGATTTACGATCACACGATGGATAGTGCGTATGAAACTGCATTAACCCAATTTTGGGATTTAAATGGGTTAAAATTTCATTCTTATTCTCATTTTCACTTCTTGCTTTCTTTGCTTCCTCCATTCTCACACCCCCAACCTTTGTCTCTTCTCCATCTTGCCCTCCTCGAGCTTGCATGGCATGCACCAAGCAAGCATGTCACCATTTTGACCCCGGAAAGACCTCACGCCAAGGCCCGTCACCTGAGCAGAAGGTGGAGCCTCCTCTAGTGCAGCAGCAGGTGCTCTCCATAGAGCACAGTGACCACCACAGAAGAAGAGGGGATGGAAACCAGGCACTATCGCCCTTCGGGAGATAAGGAGAATTCAATGCAGTTACGAGCTTCTCATCTTGAAAAGTTCTTTTCATAAGGTTGTTCGGGAAGTCATGCAAGAGTTGGAGCTAAAACGGATGGAAAGATTTTGGGTGCGAGTGCGGGATGACCCACCAGCAGGAAGGTGGATTGTTGCTGCTATGGAGGCCATGCAAACAGCTGCAGAGGGGTTTCTCATCGACTTCTTTGATGATATACAACTTGCGGCCATCCATGCAATGCATGTCACAATCACAGATAAAGACATAAACTTTATCATTCAGCTTCGACACGGCAAGGGGACTCCTTCCATAGGTTATGAGATTAATGATGCAAGGTTTTGTAATGAGTGTTATAGCACCATAGCATCTTGGAAGACCAAAAAAATTTCTATACTCTACCAAATTGGAATATTTATTTATATATATATAATATCTCATGCGATGTGTCTTGAACTCAAATAATTGACTAAAGTTGTTTTGTTGTGTTTCTTGAAACACAAACTCTTAATTTTTGTTTAATGTATGAACGTTTTGAAAGTAGTAATGCGTACGTATACAAGTTACATTATTGCTTATGCACAATCGCAAGTGCAGTACTATGCATTGAATTATGTTAACGTATGTAAATGCGTCATTCATGGACCACACATTATTGTCACACTTACACAAACCACACATTTATTCAATAAATATTTATTTATAGGGACAAATTAAAATATCTTATATTCATCAAGAAAAACACATGTGATGGTTGATAGTGATGGCAGATACAAAAAGCCAATAGCCAACAAGAACTCTCAATTATTCCTTGGCTTTTTCATTAGTGGAGAGGAGGGGCCAGCTTGTGATGAAAATATAAGTTTATTCTTTGCTTCAAAAATGATGCACTCCCCCTTCAACTCTTTCTCCAAGTGAAGCGGATCAGACACTTTAGCAAGGTCACCTAATGTAACAAGTACACACATTGTTCCACCATGTGTTTGGTCAAACAAGGAAAGAAGCTTTGACCGCTTGATTAGCACCACCTTCTCCAAGCTAGATGTCACAGGTATCGCTCAAAAAGGTCCAAACATGGTCAAAGCTCAAATTTTCATGATTATTTCTTTCCCTTGTGGTGAGTATTTCTTATGGAAGACCACTAAGTTTGAAACAAGGTTGCAAATGTACTCCTTCAGAGTTGAATCCTTTCATCGATCCACATGCCGAGCTTTTTTTCCTTGATGCAAACTCATCTATATACAGTATGTCCTTAATGACAAAGTCAAATCAAAGAATATGTTTGACAATTAACCTAGAGTTATTAGAAAGTGGCAAAACTTGACAATAGGGTATGTTGGGTCCCCTAGAGTCCACTAGTGAAATCTTGGCCAAAAATGGTACTTGCAGCTACTCTGTCCAAAGTCTAGCGTCTAGGGCCACTTTTTGGCAAAAAAAGATGCCTGTAGTTGCCCTATCGGAATTCTGATGTGTGGGGCCACTTTCTAGCAAAAAATGATGTATGTAGTTGCCCTGTCTGAAGTCTAGCGTTTGGCAACTTTCTAGATCCAAAAATGATGCCTATAGCTACCTTGTCCAAATTTTGGCGTCTGGGGCCACTTTCTCAGCCACAAAGACCCAGAAAGGGGCCTCGAGATACCAAACTTTGGACAAGGAAGCTGCATGTATCATTTTTTGCCAAGATTTCATTGGTGGACTTCAAGGGACCGGACACACCCTATCGTCAAGTTTCATCACATAAAAATATATGGTAGTTTGAAATCTCACCTTCTCTAGATCATATTGTATCTTCATTTTCTCGTGTGTCAGTGAAGCACCTCTTTGGGTAGAGGGATCTACAAACTCCTTGGTAGGAAGCTGGGGCCTTGGTTCAAATAGATCATGCTATAGTGCTTCAAATTCAACATGAGGCACAAGGTAATCTTCTTCAATCGAGTTAATATGCTCATCTGTTGGTATGATGGCATTCACTATATCTAAGCTTGTGCCATCATATCTTTAAATCTTTGCCATCATCAGATGCACATCCATATAATCATAATCAATCTAATCTTCCATTGAATCCCTGACTAGGATGGAAAAAAACTCTTCTTCCTTCATTTTCAAGTATTGCAATATGTCTGGTAGAAGCAAGTGTTATACACCATCTACTCCAATGGGCGTCAAGGAGGCAAGGTTGGAATTGTTGACTTATGGCTGTTTTGAAGAAGTGGGCACCATGAGAGCCAACCCTTGCTTTGCCACCACCCGATGTTCCTCTTCAACATTTATGAGCTCTTCAATCGGTTCTTCTCTCGTGTATGTGATAGCAACAACCTTTGGAGTTGTATCTTCATCACACTCCTCCTCTAGGGGTGTATTCAATGCAAGGAGGTAAATTGCCAATGCGCAATCACACTCCACAAGATCCAAAGGTGTTATACCTAGTGCACTGCCCATGGGAATAGTGCATACTCTATGTGAAGTATCCACATGGGCCAGACACCTATTCACCACTTTTTGGTGATTCTTTGTAATATTTCCACTCGAAATATTAAGTCGACCTTAAACGCCACATAGCCCACGCAATAAGGCACCCCAAAGTGATCTCCCACATCGTAAAATGTTGGCAGTTAAATGCTTACCCTGCGCACGTGATAATAAAACCCAACCGCGTTGTGAAAATGAGGCCGAGCCTAAAAGACCCCAAGGCTGTACAAGAACACTCTCTACGAGAAAGGTAAATGGATAATGGGTAATTTTGGTGCAAATTTTTTTATTAATTACCCCTTCCCCTCAGCCGATGCATGGCAGGGGGAGAGGGAATGTGAGAGAAATGGCATAGTGTGGAGAGGCATGAGGGAGGGGAGGCATGCAAGCCATCCACATTGGGGGCTATCTCCCATCCCCTCTACCTATAAGACCTCCCCCCTGGAGCTTGGGAAGGAGGCACGAAGAGAGAGAAGATAACAGCCATGTTGTCCTAGGTCGCCGCCTCCATGCAGTCTGCCTACAGCCGTGCTACTGCCACCCACTCCATCGCCATCATCATCGCCTTCATAATCATCATCTTAGTCGCCATCGTCCTCTCCTTCATCCTCTCCTCCCCAATCATTTTCCTCCACGTAATTCTGTTGAGAAGCAGAAGCTTCTAAAGACAAAACTTCCATAATCCTTGTGCATACGGCTTATCCCCAAGAGATAAAACCCAAGCCTCCAATGCCCCTGATCCTACGCAGGAGAGGAAGATCGCAAACTGTGAGTCTTTAGGACGCGTGAGTAACCCAAGGGGAGCTGCTGCGACAAAAAAATACGCTGCATAAATGGCCCCAAAACAAAAGACGCGAGGTGCACATTGTCAAAGAGTTTAATGTTCATAATATAAATCATGGGATTCTTATGAACACAGAAGAGCTTCACTGGAAGTTATATGAGAAATTTGCACACAAAATTCAGACATTGTTATTCAATAACCACCTTAGTTACACAAGTTCTTTTGTATTTAGCATGTACTTTTCAGTTATACCATGTATATTTATGAAAAATAAGTCTATGGGAACCTACAACTTGGTCATCTGGAAGTAATTGACAGTCTGCAGGATAAATCACATTAATTCAGGTGCAAAAATATGGTCAGAACACAAGAAAGATGCCAAAAGTTGCCAAAAGTCCACTAGGTCCACATGGGACCTGGAGTAACAGACTTAAGTGACCAGCAAGTGACCAAGGTAGGTCAAAAAGTGACCAGGGACTGAGCAGGGAGCAGCCCGCGTTTTTCGACGCAAAATGCGGGCTGCACTGTCTGAGGCAAACTGGAGAGAGCTGGAGCTATGGTGCATGAAATGGAGCATGCAAACTGAAGATCAAAATGCCCAACTACTGAAGATGTAAACATGGTGAGAGCTCCACTTCTTTGCCTCTTTGGTTTGACGAAAATGCATGCTGAAACAGTCTATAAAAGAGGGAAATCTGAGAAAAGAGTATTCAGGCTGCTCTTATGCACGACTTCTCTCATTTTGTTTACCTTATTCTTGGTCCAATGAAGCCTGACTTGTACCCAAGTACTTGAGTGACTTTGGGGCAAGCAAAAGGTGAGGATATTGAAGACTTATGGGCTGTTATGGGCTGAAATAACCAGTCATAAATAGGGCAGCCCACTGTTATGGTCCATTTTTATGAGCAAAAATGGGATTTTTATGGTTGTAATGGAAGGAAATGACCTCTTTTCTTCAGGACATTGTTCATGAATGATCAGAAGTGCATCTTCTTGAGTTTATGCACTCATTTTGAACTTGATTATGGGCTGGAATTTTCTGTTTTAAAACAGGGCTGAAGCTAAAATTATACTTTTTCAATTCATTTCATGTATCTTTGGCCCAAATCTTGGATGCATTTGAATCTATCAACAATATAATTGAACCAAAGGGTTGAAATCCATCTATGTACTTGAAATAAATGCCATTAGAACTTGCATTTGACATTCATAAATGAATTGAGAATCTGAAAATATCCTTTATAATATGATGTATGTATCCAGAGGCATTTGATGTAATCAAGATAGACTTATTCCTTCTGTTCATGTATGCTAAGTACATAATGAAAAGGCTTGAACTCTTCTTCCGTACCTAAATCATTTCCAAATCTCGGATCTTATTAAACCCCAATCTATTTTCCCTTCCCGAATCTTGAATCCTAAACTCTTCTTCTGCACTAAAAGCCCCAGTGGTAGACCTTCAACTCTTAACGCGAAGACAGTGGTGAACCCGACGTGAAGGTCCACTGCGGAAGAAGAAGTCCAGTGGGAGAATCATCAAGTTCGAGAGGAGATGCTTTGCAACAATTTCAATCCATACTATTACCCAGTTCCCGTAGCTCAATGTAACACAATCTTATTTTCCTCGAATTAATGTATCAGCTTGTTCCATCTTCTCAAAAATAATTGTACTCGAAAGGGCTATGCCCATATAAATGAAATAGCCTTTTTTAAATCAATGATTGTCTTGATTGTGGGTATTAATAAAGAAGTTAAGTGATTAGGTCACTTGGCTAAAAGCCGAATTGGGTATGTAATGTGATGTGAGAAAACGTTTAGCAAGTCTTAACATTAAGAATCTCAATGCCCAGGCACAACCTCAAGGGCAGATTCCTAGTCCGATCCCTACACCAAGTACGGCCATGATTCAGGAGAAGAATTTTCTTCTCAAGCAGATCAAGCCACCAGAATTTGATGGCAAAGGAAGGACCGTGTCCAAACCGACGCCGAGATTTGGATCGAATCCATGGAGGATTATTTTGAAGCGGTCGGTACTGCACCCGCCAACCAAGCAATGCTCGCCAAGCTAAAACTTACCGGTGAAGCAAGACTTTGGTGGAAGCAATGGTGCAGAGACCAAGGGATCTCAGAAGGGTCAGTTACTTGGGAGAAGCTAAAAAGAGCCGCGCGAGGAAGATATCTACCAACTACCTACCGCACACAGAAGATGAATGAGTTCTATGAGCTGAAATAGCTTGGTCTATCTCTTGATGCTTACTATTTAAAGTTTGTCTCGCTTTTGAAGTATGCGCCTCAAATGGATATAACACAACAGGTATCAAAGTTTTGTGCCGGATTAAACCCACCCGTAAACACCCGCCTCGAATCAATGCGCCCAACAGACCTTCAGGATGCGCTCATTCGAGCTGCTCCCATAATAGAGGAGGTGCAGACCAGGCCAAGAAATAACAAGACTTGGTCTCACAAGAATCAGAACAAAGGAGTGTATAAGTCTCAGGTGAAGAGAGCGCAAGGCCAAAATCTGGGACAAAGGAAGAAAGCTAGGACCAACAATGTAAATAATTTTGTTCCTACCCAAGGTAATGGCCGCAATCTCCGTTGTTTCCATTGCAACGAGCCTATTCATTTCAAAAGGAAATGTCCCAAGCTTGGTGAAGGGCAACATCAAGGACCATCTCAAGGAACCATCCGTGGCCAAGGAGCCGCCACCAGGGCCAGAGGAAGAATCGCCTGTGTTGCCGACAAAGAGTTCGGTGATGAAGAAGACCCGACCATGGAAGCAGACTTTGAAAGGGCAACAGTCCATGCCGCTCTTCACAAGAAAGGCCCGAATCGTCAATTTTTGATGATTCAGACTCCATCGGATTATCAAGGTAAAGGCTTTAAAACCTTGATTGATTGTGGCAGTACACATTCCTTTATTTCACCAGCTTATGCAAGAAGACTAGGAATAGCCACAATAGATGCATCTACCTTACTTGTGGAATTAGCAAATGGTCGTGAGGTCACTTGTACCAAGCAAAATGCTAAGTGGAATTCCTACTGGGAGGAAAGTCAACTTTGGTCAGATTCAGGGTTATGAACCTAAGTATCCATGAGTGTTTGCTTGGAATGGATTGGCTTAAACCTAATGATGCCCACATTCACTGTGGAAAGGGCCAAGTTTCCTTTCAAAATTCTGAAGGGGAATTGGTCACAACTCAAGGAGATGCTGGGAAGCCAAAAATCCAACTAGCCAAAGCATCTTGGATAGTAAAAGGAGTTAGAAAAGGGCTACCTGTCTACTTGATTAAGCTAAATAAGCTAGATCAAAATCAGGAGGTTAGTGAAGAACCTTCATGGCTAAAGGAGTACATAGACGTATTTCCTGAAGAGCTAACAGAACTTCCGCCTCAAAGGGAAGTTGATCATGAAATCAAGCTAGTGCCAGGAGTTGCACCAATTGCAAAGAGACCTTATAGAATGTCCATCCCGGAAGCGATTGAGTTGAAGGAGCAACTCAAGCAACTGTTAGATCAAGGTTACATTCATCCTAGCAGTTCACCATGGGGAGCTTCAGTGCTGTTCCAGAAGAAGAAAGATGGAACGCTTTGGTTATGTATTGATTACAGAGGGTTAAATCAATCAACCATTAAGAACAAATATCCTATTCCAAGAATAGATGAACGTCTTGACTGTTTTCAAGGTGCAAAGATCTTCAAGGTGCGAAGATCTTCTCCAAGATTAATCTCAGGTCTGGGTATTATTAGATAAGGATCAAGGAAGAGGATATCCCAAAGACGGCATTCAACACAAGATATGGGCATTTTGAGTTCCTGGTCATGCTACCTTCAACAGGTTAATGCATGATATCTTTAGGCCATATCTTGATGACTTTGTACTTGTCTTCTTCGACGATACCTTAGTCTACTCCAAGTAGGAAGAAGATCATGAACCCCAGCTTCGCATTGTCCTTGAGACAATGAGGGCACACAAGATTTATGCCAAAAAGAAGAAGTGTGCATTTTTCAAACGACGGATTGAATATCTGGGATTCATTGTATCAGCAGAAGGAATTTCAGTAGACCCGGCCAAGGTCAGAGACGTTCTGGAGTGGCCAATGCCAACAACTATCAAAGAAATACTTAGTTTTCTTAGATTGACAGGATGGTACAGGGTCTTTATAAAAAACTATGCTTTGATTTTGCAGCACCACTGACGGATCTACTGAAGAAGCAAACATCAATTGTATGGTCAACTGCTAAATAATCTAGCTTTGATAAACTAAATCAAAGTTTGTTATCAGCACCTATCCTGAAACTTTCGGACCTTGGTAAGGAGTTTGAAGTGATAACTGATGCTAGCACACTTTCCTTAGGATGTGTGCTTATGCAAGAAGCTCATCCTGTAGCATACTCTTCAAGGAAATTGAAGAACCATGAGAGGAATTATGCTACCCATGATTTGGAGCTGTTAGCTGTCATCCATGCTCTCAATCTTTGGAGACACTACTTGCTGGGTAGCAAGTTTACCTTAGTAACGGATCATAAAAGTCTCAAACGGATCTTCAACATGAGGCAACTTCAATGGATTGAAGTGCTGGAGGAGTATGATTTTGAAATCAAATACCAGCTTGGAAAGGAGAATGTAGTTGCCAATACACTCAGTCGCAAGGCATTTCTGAATTCTCTAATCTTGCAAAATCCATCAATAGCTAGATCTCTGGCCATAAAGGTATCCATGCCAAACAGCCCAATACTTGAACTAGCTAAAGAAGAGGCATGCCATGATCCAACCTATCAGAAGATGTTAAGGGAGATCCCCATCAAGGATAAAGACCTAAAGCTACAGGCAAAGTATCTAGAATTCTCTATCAATGGTGGACTTTTCTTCTATAGAACGAGATTATGTATACCAGCAAGCCAGTCCCTCAAGCGCAAAATACTTTAGGAAGCTCATGACTCCCCTTTTTTAGGACATCCTGGCTATGCCAAGACCCTCAATGCAGTCAGGAAGAGATTTTATTGGGAGAGGCTTAAAGGTGATGTTCTCAAATATGTCACTGAGTATTTGTCTTGTCAATGCATTAAGGCCGAACATGTCAAAATGCCAGGAAAATTGCAACCACTCAACATTCCCCAAATGAAATGGGAATTCATTAGTATGGATTTTGTTGTTGGCCTGCCCCAAGTTCAAGGAGGATACAACTCCATTTTGGTTGTGGTGGATATGCTCACCAAGGTTGCATATCTTATTCCTATTAAGACAAACTATAAAGCCTCAGACATCACAAGGTTATTTATCAAGGAGATATTCAAACTGCGTGGGTTACCCAGATGAATCATTAGTGATCCTGACTCTCTCTTCACATCACATTTCTAGAATGGTATCTTTGAAGCCATTGGGACTCAACTTTGTTTCAATACAGATTACCATCCCCAAACCGATGGTCAAATGGAGCGAGTCAACCAAGTCATTGAGGATATACTAAGGGTACACTACTGCCATGAACCCAAAAAGTGGATCCAATATTTGCCGCTAGTTGAGTTTTTATACAATGCTTCTTACCAACAAAGCATTCAGATGACCCATTTTCAAGCATTGTACGGGCACGACTGTCGAAGTCCTTTAAACTTTTCGGATCCAACTCTAAGGGTTGAAGCTTCAAGACAAATACCGGAAGATATGGATGACTAAATCAAGTCAATAAGATAGGACATCCAAGCCGCCAAGGATAGACAAAATGCTTACGCAGATTTGAAACATCAAGATAGATCCTTCGCTCAAGGAGGCATGGTCTTCATTTGCCTATGCCCAAAGAAGAGTTCCCTATCCTTGGGTGAATGCAAGAAGCGGTCCAAGTATTGTGGACCCTACAAGATCCTCAAGTTCCTAGGGCCTAGTGCTTATAGACTGAAACTCCCTGAGAGCCTAAAAGTTCATAATGTATTCCACGTCAGTCTACTGAAAAAGTATGTGCCTAACCCTAGTCATGTGCTTGATGATCAACAAGTTGTAATGCCTAGCCAAGGAGTCCTTGAGCTATGGCTTGACATGATCTTAGATGTTAGGGAGAGGCATTTGAGATCCAGAACCTTGAGAGAATACCTTGTCCAGTGGAATTATCCCGAGGAGGATGCCACTTGGATGGATGAAAGTGCTCTCAACTAATAATACCCCCAGTTCTTCTCGAGATGAGGACATCTCAATTCCTCTAAGGAGGAGAGAATGTAATATTTCCGCTCAAAATATTAAGTTGACCTTAAACCCCACACACCCCACGCAATAAGGCACCCCAAAGTGATCTCCCACATCGTAAAATGTTGGCAGTTAAATGCTTACCCCCCACACGTGATAATCAAGCCCAACCATGTTGTGCAAATAAGGCCAAGGCTAAAAGACCCCAAGGCTGCACGAGAACACTCTCTACGGGAAAGGTAAATGGATAATGGGTAATTTTGGTGCAATTTTTTTTATTAATTACCCCCTCTCTTTAGCCGATGCATGGCAGGGGGAGAGGGAGTGTGAGAGAAATGGCGTAGTGTGGAGAGGCATGAGGGAGGGGAGGCATGCAAGCCATCCACGTGGGGGGCTATCTCCCACCCTCTACCTATAAGACCTCCCCCCTAGAGCTTGAGGAGGAGGCACGAAGAGAGAGAATATAGCAGTCATGCTGCCCCAGGTCGCCGCCTCCATGCAGTCCACCTGCAGCCGTGCTGCTCCCGCCCACTCCATCGCCATCATCATCGCCTTCATAATCATCATCTTCATCGCCATCGTCCTCTCCTTCATCCTCTCCTCCCCAATCATTTCTCTCCACGTAATTCTGTTGAGAAGAAGAAGCTTCTTTAGAAGCTTCTAAAGACAAAGCTTCCATAAGCCTTGTGCATACGGCTTATCCCCGGGAATTAAAACCCAAGCCTCCAAGGCCCCTGATCCTGCGCAGGAGAGGAAGATCGCAAACTGTGAGTCTTCAGGATGCGCGAGTAACCTAAGGGGAGCTGCTGCGACAAAAAAATTCGCTACATAAATGGCCCCAAAACAAAAGATGCAAGGCGCACGCGCGGGAGTCTCCAACCCAAGTTTACACGTGGACATCACTGCGAGTCCTCAAACCCAGGTTCTTAGAATTTAATTCCGCATAAAAGGAATGTATTAGGCACGTTTAATTTTCATGGGAAAGTTATGAATGAAAATTACTCATTCGTCTTACGAGTTTTAGTTGTATGTTGCTCTTTGCGTGCATTTCCAAAGTGACAATCCTAAATGCATATTGCATAGATTAAAAAGATGAAATTGTTTAAATGCATCCTTGTCTTCCTCGCAAGAAAGAACAAGCACTTAATGCATTTAGGCAATGAATCCCTAGATGTGATTCGTAGGCAATAATCATCGACGCCCATAAAAATGTTGTCCAAGTAATTGCATTACATGGAAGAGATTTATGTACCATGCATATTGCATGCGATGTTAATTGCATCCTAGGTTCGTTAAGTGTCGAAAGACAAATTAAAATCATTAATGGTCTCGTGACATTCATGAACCTCTTTTATCGAAGATGTTTTGGAAAAAGATGCATTTATGTTAAATCATGAATTCAATGCATTGTACAAAGGGTTTATAGGAATAGTTCTCATTGAAACTCAACGTAGATTTCTATATGAGTTAGTCTAAATCGTCAATCACTATGATTTAGGTAAGGAAAAGAGAAGGGTTATTGCAAGCCTTATAGTAGCAAAGAAGGTAAGTCTATGATTCGCATACTCACATGGGATGTTGCATTTTTGGGATTATTTACATCTTCTTAGGGAAAAAGTATTAGCATCTTAAGGAAGGATCCCTTCTTGTCAAGACAATTAGTTCGAATAGGTAATTCGCTTGCAGTGGTGTAATTCAAACGGTGATTACCTCAATGTGCTAGGTAGAGTTTAGTACGCTAAAATTTTTTCCTAGTATCACACTTGGGACACCAAGTCAAGACTTTCAAACCCAAAGGTCCTACCCATATTGACGGAATGTTAGGGATTAGTCAGTCACCCATACAATAACGATCTAGAGTTTTTACCCTAGGAAAAATTGGCCTAATACTAGACTTCCAATTGAGTTTAGGAACCCTAGGGCCAAGGGTTGTTGACCTAGTATGGTTAGGTTTGGGTTGAGTCAAGAGGACATCCCAAACCCTACATCTTGATCAAGTGTACTTCTTGACCAAGAAATGCCATTTGATGGGAGAAATGATCCCACAAGTTAGGTGTGACACTTGTCTCGTACAACAAGTTGCATTGTCGCATGGCTTTGTGTTGAATCGAAAGATAGATTTTCCACTCCTTGGGACGAGTTTGGCAGGTTCTAGTGCGAGTCTAAATTGCAAGAGGATGAGTAGGCATCCTACTACATTACCCTTCTTTGGGCTGATTTTCCAAGTTAGGAAAGTTATGTATTGCCTAGCAAGAAATTGACAAACCAAGTTAGGGCCACAAGGTTGCCAGGATTTACTGTCTTAACTTAAGGAACCTAAGGTTTTTGCTAATTTGGGTTGATAGGGTATAAACCCTAACCCAAGGATAAAAGGGTGAACAAAGAACAAACCCTTGGGGATCTTGCCAAGTTGCAATCGATCCCGGATTGAATGCTGGATGCATTCGGAGAGATGGATTCACACCTTAGTAGTTGGCCAAACAAACGACCACTGGATTGATTGTGTTTGTACAATTTAGGAGCATTGTTTGTATTGCTGTGCTCAAAGAAATAAAGATGGAAAAATAATTAATGCTTCAGGTTGAAGGCCTGGAGGGAGAGGTAGCATCAGTTACCCCCGACTGTCTGCTTGACCCTATCCAAGGGGGTTGTTAGCCGCCCCGGGTACGTGGACCGAACCCACCGCGAGAGGTCTCTCCATGGTGCTACTTGGAGCAGGAGGACGCTTGGGTGCCAGGGGGGCTCTGGCCGTAAATCCCTTGCCTCCGGATCCTGCACAAGAGGCCAACGCCACTCGGGATTGGATCTCGAGGCCTGCATACTAGTCTACGGGTAGAAACTTGTATTAGTAATCCCCGAGGATTATGGATTGCCTTTGGGAGACGGATTATGGATTAGCCTATGGGCCGGATTATATGATGTATTTCAAAGAATGATAAATAATATTAATTGTTGAAAAGGAACTTGTTTGACATTGTTTTTCTATGTCAGTGCTGGTTTTTGCATGTCAAACTAAATGTGGTAGGTAATTAGACAACTAAAGCAACCTTGAGGAAAGTGCGGTGGATGTGGCCATGGGTCTGTCCTACGGACGGGTGGTCCCGGTTGGCTGGGAACTTTTCTCAACAGAATTGACAGCAAGGAATGATGACCTAGAATCTAGGATACTAGAGTCCTGATTTATGCTGTTTTAGGGGAATGGAATGGGACTATGCCTTATGGGTAGAGAGGTCGAGATTTGCATCCCTCTCATTTCCCATTCTCCTTGGACCAAGTGGAGCATGAATCCGCTTCGACCCTGACATTTCTACGTAAAGTAGTTCGCCTCTAGGGTTTGATGCTAGTTACCATTCTAGGAATTTGACCACTAGGAAAACCCTGATTCAGGCCGGTCCTAAGTGGAAACTGTCGGAATGCTTCCGCTTCATGGCAGACTTGGGAAGACCTAGATCATAAACCCCGTGACATTCCGTGGGAGTGCCGGGTGGCGCTTTCTAGACTCTCTTCCCGATGGGCTGCTAAGATGTGTCCTACTAGTGAGCAGGTGGACACGTTACATTGTTCGCTACCTGAAATACCATGAGTAATTCCAGAGGCACCCAAGTCATGTCAGATCCCTCGATGGAGTATGTGCAGGTAGCAATGGTGCTCAAAAAGTCTTCCAAAACCTGAAGGGACGGATCTAGCGATGAGAGCATGCTTTCAAGGTTGAAGTTCTTAGAGAAACCTGAAATATCTCGTCACCCTGGCTGGCAAAGATAGTCTCGTGGATCCACTCATCAAAGTGTGTACGAGCATCCATCGTAACAGGGAGGAGGGATATGGTGGATATAAAGAGATGAAAAGAGAAAGTGTGAAATGAAACAATGAAATAAGAACTAAACTAGTTCTACTTTAAAAACCTTAACTTTTAAACCATTAAGTACTATTCGTATACGATATTTAGTTATGGCTTTGCTTATGTCATTGCAAAGTTTACATACATATGTAAATGTGTTGATGTGGAAAGTATATAACAAGTGTATGATTTTGCATAAATATCATAATTTTTAAATATTGCAATTTTACAAGTGAAAATATTCTATTGGAAAAAAAATCCAAAAATTTATAGGTGTGTGTTGGATATTACAACTTGTGGTGTTGGGATTTTTAGGGAGACTCTACAATTTCTAAAATATGTGGAGCCACACACTTTCCACTGGTAATAGTATCCTCACCTCAGCTTCAAATTTTCCTACCATTTAGTTTAAAATAGAAGCTAACAGGTGGATTTTGCATTAACATTGTAATTTCTTGGCACATTATACTCAAGGGCCAATCACAAATGACAGTAACATCCATAGCTGCACTTTCACGCATGTCTTGATCAAGGCACAACCATTTACCCTTGATCATCCTCCATCTAGGATACTTGAACACTAGGCATAAAGTTTGCCATGTGACAAAGTATCTGTAATTGGAAAAGAAAGTTAGCTGATTCATCCCAAAGTAAGATAATAGTCAACTAAGAGAGAAAAATTTTACGTGAAAGTCATGTCCCTTGTTGTGACTTGACACTCCACTGTGTCAGGAATGTGAGTCATTTTTTATGTCCAAGTTTTGCCTAGAATCCTTGTTACATAATCCTCTAATGCCCTTTTTTATGATGTACGTGCTTTTGGTATGTCTCAAACCCTTACATTCCTTGAACATGTGTGCAAAAATTGCAATGGGTATGAACTAGCTTAGATGTATATTCTTTGAGCCAGTACTTGGCTTCATAGAATTCAATAGCCATTCCATGCTATTGATATTAGATATTAGATATGTGCATAGACTCAAGGGTTCCATATTCTCGACCCCCCTTGGAAAATATATACTTGGAGTTATAGATTAAAAAAAGGTCCTCTACAAGTTGCTTAGTTGTACGCCCCTCAAAGATCAATCTACCAATTTTGAGGTGGTAATACTTACAAGAACCTGTGAAACTCTCAACATTTTGCCACTCACAACAATCCAAATGGTATACTTTTGTAAATATGAGACAAGTAGTTACATAGATATCATGAAATTTCTCATTCTCAATGAGTTGCAAATACTTACTATTTGCAATGTTTCATTGAAAGGACATAGTGGGCACAATATGTATTTGTTTTGCATGAATACATGTTGTAAAAACGCCTCTATTACAATGTGAGAATCAACATTTGTTTGTCTAAGAGCTCAAATTTTACCCTTCCAGTGCTTTGATACATCTGCAATTGTAGATGCTTTCACCCTAAAAGCTCGCTTCATACTTGGACACATATGTACCCAAGACGAGCAATGATATGTATCAGTGATCCAATTCCCTTCATCTTTTATGTTATGTACTTCTATCGGGAGAATGCTTGTTCTTCTCTCAAGAATTATAACCTATGCATTAGATGTAAAGAATTATGTATTAACCCCTAAATTATAAGCATTTTAAGACTATCTAGTAATCACCAATATGCCATACAAATAAACATGGCATTAAGAGATGTTTACACTTTTGTATACATACACAAACATCAATATCAAAACGCATGTGGATATGCACATCGACACAAAGTGTAGATTCAATTTCAAGGCGTCACTTTAGTCATACCATTTACATCAAATATAATGAAAAGAATAGCACAAGAATAATCAGAGAAATTTTCCAAAATAAATTTTATTATAATGAATAGGAGTTTGATTTGACTCAATACATTTTATAAAACGTGGGTATTATAGAGTAAGTGTTACAAGGATAGTAGCCACATGGCATGGAAATCTTAATAGGCACATTGGATTGACACCTGAGATATTCTAAGACTCAACACATTGTGTGTTATATGGATGATATGATAAAGAGTTTCATGGATCATTGCCAATTGGCATGGAGATCTGAATGGACACATAGGACCAATAAAGTAGAGGATTTTTGAGCCATTGATTTCCAACAGATCCATATCAACCAGCAGAAAGGAATCACTCAATACATCAAAATAGTCGATCGAGAATTATGTGCTTTACCTAAACCTTGTACAATACCTACATGTACAAAAAAATACATATATGAATCCCTTTTAACAAAAAATATCTAGATAACTGTATGAATAGAACAAATACAAAATAGGGCCAATTTACCTATAAGTTGATCTGCTGAAGATAAGATTCAATCATTGTTGTGATCAAAACCCATTGCAAATGATGGACAAAAGAAAATATCAATCCCATCAAACATAAAAGTCACTAATTGAATGAATAAATTTTGGCACCACAAAATATGGCAGATTTACCTGTAAATTGAGTTACAGAATCTCTGCTCTACCTTGTATTAAGTGCTACAACAACAATTGATCCTTAAGTTAGAACATAGGAAGAAAGAGAGAGTGTGTGAGTATGTGGGAGAGAGAAAGAAATGACTACCTATCCAATCTTTCCCAAATTGATCTCTGCAACAACAGACAATAGCAAGAGTTAGTATTTACATGAAGGTATATTGAAGAAATAGTAGAAAAGAGGAAACACAGAGAGAAAGAGAGAGGGAGAGAGACATGAGCACTTATGCAAAAATGATCTCTACAATAAAACAACAACAAGGGTTAGAACTAACATCATGTTGTATTGAAATATTAGCAAAAAAAAACCAAACAGAGAGAGAGAGAGAGAGAGATTAATTTGAAAAATTGTATGTGGCTCTATCTTTCTCAGTCTCCTTTTTCTAGAGAGAGATGAATTTCTATTTTAGTTAAGACTATAAAATGATATTTTAATGGTTGACATGTGCATGCAATGTGTATTTTGTCTAAAAGCTCCTAGAAATACACATACACTATAAAAAGAGAGTTGAATTTCTTTTTTAATTGAACATGTGAGATGCGATAATACTTTTAAAGTTGAACATATTATTCATGCCATGTCTATATACTCTAGAACCATGCACAAATTCACATAAACATGTATGCATACATACATGTGCTAAGCATATATACACATGAATGCACATACACACACATGCATATGCATACATGCCCCATACATGCTCATACTACATAGGTAAACAAATATGGGGGGAAATTGCGTGAGAGAGAGAGGAGGAGAGAGAATAGTTTTCCAAAACCATCATATAAACACAATATAGTCCTTTTGGGTCTCTTTTTTAGCATGTTTTTCACATTTCATAAGTCTTGCTGAAGAACAAAATACATATGAAACATAATATAGTCCTTTTGGGTCTCTTTTCTAGCATGTTTTTCACATTTCATAAGTCTTGTTGAAGCATCTTGTACTTTGTAGTTGAGTTTTGCATTTTGCTTTCATTGCCATTGATGAACAATTACACTAGTGTGTTTTTGTTTTCTTTGAAGGATCCTTTCCACATTTCATAAGTCCTATTTTGACACTTTACATTGTATGATATATTGTTGGATTTTTTTTTTTGTTACAATTGGTGAAAACAACCATGGCTAGAACAAAAGCCATTGTTAAAAAGTAAAAAGTTGATCCCAAACATATTCTTCAAGAGATTTAGTATGCCTCCAAGCCATACACTTATAAAACATGTGGTTAAAAAAATTGCACATGTGGCTAGATACAAACACACGTATCCACAAATAAATATATACATGTATATTTCCATGCAATGCTTACACATATACACATATATATGCACACATATACACACAGAGCATAGAAAAAACAAGAAGAAGGTACAATAATAAAATGTCTTTGTGTGTTTTACATATAAACATATACATACACACGTGCACACACACACACACACATGTATATGTATGTATGTATGTATGTATGTATGTATGACATAGAGAGAGAGAGAGAGAGAAAGAGAAGAAGAAGAAGAAGAAGAGAGTTGTAATGAAGGAGACCTAACTAATCTAACTAAGAGAGAGAAGAGGGAGAAAGACTGCAAAAGAAGAGGGGGAGAAGAGAGAGAGACAGGGAGAAGAGAGAGAAAGAGAGGAAAGAGAGAAAGAAGAAGAACAAGCCATGAAAGCTTGTGAAGGTGAAAAGAGAGATTCTTGATAATTCCATGATACCTCAGAATACCCTCTTACACCTTATATACCGTCAGTGTGACTGGTATGTTTCCATGCCATGTTCCCATGTCCCCCGCTCATTACAAACCATCCTGTCTCATAGAGTTTTTGTCCTCAAAAATAAGGGATGAACCGAAAAAGAAAAAGTGAAAGCTACAGAGTACGAGTCTGCATATCATACAATGGCAATAAGCAAGGGCGGCGGGATAGATAAGAGAAATGGGGCACCAGTGAGTATGGGAGACCATATGGGAGGGACTTGCCGGCATTACAATCCACCATTTCATGATAGACAATACCCTAGATGGGGTGGACAACATGCTGTCCCATAGGGGCTTGCTGTAGGAAATCAACCATAACTTTGTGTAAAAAACTCCAAATGGGATAAATGAGGTGTTGTTATGGAGCCCATGAGGTGTATTTTCAGCCCATGTGGATGAAGGGGGGATGAAAATAATTTAGGACCAAAACTGTTGCAGAACAGATGGCTGTCCAGAAGTAACTAGTGTGCTCTCCAAGATAGGATGGTTGGAGAAAAAGAGCCATAAGTTCCTCTAGGAGACTCTGATCGGGGCAATTGAGGTGTTGTCGCAGAGCCCTTGAGGTGTACTTTCAGCCTATGTATGGGAAGTGGGGCTGAAAATGTGTCACGACCAAAACTGGTGCAAAACAATTGGTTGTCTAGAAGCAGACTGCAGCCCAAAACAAGGGTCAAGTGTGGTTAAGTTCTAGCCAATACGGCCTCCTTGAGGTGTGGAAACTCATCCAAGATAGAGGAAGGGTGCCAAGAAGCTTTCTCTATTGGTAGGCCTTGCCATTTGATCAAGTATTCATGAATAGAACGGGTAGGGAGTTGCTTTTCATGCTGCCCAATGACCACTTCAGGAATATACTGAATAAGGCCCTCCTCATCCATGGGGGGTAGCTCCTCTACATAATCTTTGGGGGTGCCAATGAAGGGTTTCAATTGGCTCACATGGAAGACATTATGGATCTTAGTAGTGGGAGGGAGTTGGAGACGGTAGGCCAATTCCCCAATCTTCTTAATGATTGTGTAGGGCCCATAGTAGCGGTATCTCCTCTACATAATATTTGGGGGTGCCAATGAAGGGTTTCAATTGGCTCACATGGAAGACATTATGGATCTTAGTAGTGGAAGGGAGTTGGAGGTGGTAGGCCAATTCCCCAATCTTCTTAATGATTGTGTAGGGCCCATAGTAGCGGTGTGCCAACTTGTTGCAAGAACCGTCCTTGAGTGTAGCATAACGGGACTTGGGGACCTTGAGGAGTACCAATTAACCCTCTTTAAAGTCAAGAGGTATTCTTTTTGCAGCAACATGGAGCTTCATGTGCTCTTGATCCCTTTTGAGATTTGTCTTGCATTGCTGAAGTAAAGCTTGCATGCGGTCCAACTCTTCTTTTCCAAGGGGGTTGAGCTTTTCATTGAAGATCACTGTGGGGAGGGGTACCCAATAACCATGTAATGCTTCGAAGGGGGAGACTCCAATGCTCGAATGAGTGGAGTTGTTGTAAGAAAATTCAGCCAAATGCAGCCATACATCCTAAGAATTCTGCACATCATGACAAAAATGTTGCAAATAAGTCTCAAGCCACTTGTTGACTCGCTCAGTCTGCCTATGTGTTTGGGGATGATAGGCTGTAGACGGAGCCAATTTGGTCCCCATGGAGCTGAAAACTGTCTGCCAAAAATAACTCATAAATTTGGTGTCCCGATCATGTACTATGATGTGGGGCAAGCCATGCAACTTAAATACATGCTCCATAAACTGAGTGGCAACTTGAGATGCTGTAAACTGAGTTTTTGTAGGGATGGAATGGACTACTTTAGTGAGTCGGTCAACAAACCACATGGATGTTATTCAAACCCTTCTTGGTTGTAGATAAACTAGTGATTAAATCCATGGTAATATGGGTCCATTTGCCTTCGAGAATAGGCAAGGGCTGTAATAATCCACCCGGTTTAAGAGTACTATCCTTATTTTGTTGACAAGGCACACATCTAGACACGAAGTCTTTAATATCTCACCATAGGCCTTTCCAATGAAAGTTTTTTAAAATGCAGTCATATGTTTTGAACACCCCTAAGTGGCCAGCAATGGTGAAGAATGCATCTCTTCTTGGGTAAAAGGAGAGGCATGGGGAATTACGATACGGCCATGGATCCAAATGAGGCCATTGTGGAGCTGATATTGAGAGTTGTCATCCATGACACCTTGCTGTAATTTCTGAAAAAGAGGGCTCAATTTAGCATCAAGCAAGTAAGCCTTTTGGAGCTCTTCAATCCAATCATGGTGGAGTTCAGTGATAGATGAAACCTTGCATGCCCACATGCAAGAGAGTGCATCAGCCACTATATTGTCCTTGCCACGGGTGTGGGTGATCTCAAAGTCATAGTTCTATAGGGTAGCTACCCATATACGTTGTTTGGGAGTGCAATTGGGCTGAGTCAAGAAGTATTTGAGCACATGGTGGTCACTTTTCACTTTAAAGTTACTGCCATACAAGTAGTGGTGCCACTTTTTGATAGCATGAATGACTGCCAACATCTCCTGATCATAGACATGCAACTCTCTCTCTTTATTATCCAATTTCCAGCTCTCAAAGGCTATTACACCATGTTCTTGCAGCAAGACTGCACCAATACCCCGTCCACTAGCATCACAATGAATGGTAAATTCCTTTGAAAAGTCATGGCATAGGAGGATGGGGGTTGAAGTGAGCAATTCTTTTAGCTGCTGAAAACTGCGATAAGCGAAAGCATCCCACAAGAAGGCCTCTTTTTTCAGCTTGTCAGTTAATGGTGTTGCAATTGTGGCATAATGGCAAATAAATCTCTGATAAAAAGAGGAGAAACCAAGAAAACCACGCAAGGAGGTAGTGGTAGTGGGTGTGGGTGAATCTCGAACACACTATACTTTCTTAGGGTTAGCTTGGATGCCTTTCTCACTGACAATGTGTCCCAAGTACTCAACCTCAGTTTGCATGAAGACACACTTGCTTTCCTTGGCAAATAACTGGTGCTCTTTTAGTATATCAAAACTTTGTTTGACATGCTTCAAATGCTCATGTAGTGACTTGCTGTAAATGAGTATATCATCAAAGAATACCAACACAAACTGGAAAAGCCATGGCTGCAATATTTTGTTCATTAGGTTGTGAAATGTGGTGAGGGCATTAGTGAGCCCAAACGGCATGACAGTTTTTGAGGCACCTTTTATTTAAAACTACGCTTTTGGCCCCGACTTAGCTTTGGAGACCGCCTGTGTGTCAATCCGGAAGGCTGTCTTAACTTCATCACCCACTCTCATTTTGATTTGCTAGTAGCCTAATCGCAAATCAATCTTGGTGAAGTAGCATGCTCCCTTGAGCTCATCAAGCAAGTCATTGATTCGAGGTATGGGGTATCTATTTTTTACGGTGATCTTATTGAGATCACGGTAGTCAATGCACAATCGGAAGGATCCATCCTTCTTCTTAACCAATAGAGCCAGGCATAAGGGGAAGAGCTAGGCTCTATGAATCCCATTTCAGTGATCTCGTTGACTTGCTTAGCTACTTCCTCTTGCTCACATTTAGAGAGCCGGTATGGAGGTTTATTGATGGGCTTGGCATGGGGCTCCAAGTCAATCAGGTGATCCACTGATCTCTGAGATGGGAGAGTGGTGGGGGGTTGAAATAGGTCCTCATATTCAGCCAAAAGTGCTTTTACTGCTACATTTTACTTCCCTAAAGTGTGTTGGTCATCAATATCCTTATGCAAATGCAAGACAAAGATCTGTGAACATTTCTTGAATTCCTTTTTGAGTTGTCTTGCTATTATAAGCTGAAAATTTGCAAGCTCTTTGATGCCTTACAAATGTACAAGCTACCCATGCATTACAAACTCCATATACAACTGAGAGAAGTCCATAGAGATTTTTCCCAACTACTGTAGCCAACGACAATCTAAAACAACATCCATGGGGCCCATATCAAGGGTAATTAAGTCCATCTTTGCTGCATAATTTTTGGCCAACCTGAGAGACACTTGTGCGCATACATATGGGAGCTTATTCCCTCACTTACATGGCCGCTTGAACCTTAAGAGGTTGCTGTAATTCTCTAGAATTACATGTCAAATGGGCAAATGTCAAATGGGCAAGAGTCCATTTATTCACAAAACGGTGTGCGCTGCCACTATCTATAAGAATGTATACATTATTGCCATCAATGTTACCATGTATCCATAGGGTGTTCGGGCTCCTAGAGTCGGTCGATGCATCCATGGAGATTGAGCAAGCTGATATAGTGGTAAGTGTGGGGTGCAAAGGGTCGTTTCCAAGCATGCCATCTATGGAGCAGCCACCGGGGTCAAAAGGGAACCCATCCCGTGAGTCATAAAACTAATCGGGGTCAAGATCCTCTTCATATTTAGAATTTTCAGCATGTGTCATCATGGGAAAGGTGGGCATTTGGAAACATGATTAGCCGTGTACTTATCCTCGCATTTAAAGCACAAGCCCTTATCCTTGCGATCCTTGACAACCTCGGGAGGGATGAATTTTTGACCGTTAGAACTGAAGCCATTCCATGTCTTATTTTCAGCATACTTTGGGTCACTTTTGGAAGGGGGTGCTGTCCCAAAATTACCATATTTCCTTTCAGCATTATAAGTGGGGTTGGTGGGGATTTTGGGGCTGCCATTCCCTGCATTGTTGCTACAATAATTACCAGCATATGGGGGCTGCCTAGTAGGGTATCTTTGCTGTCCTAAAATTGGCTGCATGTCCTCATTGAGACGGTATTTTTGACCATACCATTCAACCAATTCTATGGCTGCAAACAAAGTGGCTATCTTTTGAGCCATTACATCAACAGAAAGATGCACATCTAGCCCATAAATGTATTTCTGCAATTTGGCCTCATCACTGACGACCTCTACATACATGGATAGGTTCATGAACTGGTTGGTATACTCCCTCATGGTGAGATTTCATTGATCAAACTAATACCATTGCCTAGCCAAACGTTCTTTCTCTACCAGTGAGACAAAAACTTGGACCATATGCATCTTCAAATCTTCCCAATCATGAAATTACTGGTTTTCTCTTTGAATAAATCTCCACCGTGTGGCAAAGCCCTCCAGGTGAAGGGAGGAAAAAATAATCTTTGCCTCATCGATACGGGGATAAATGAGAAAATAGGCTTCCAATTTAGAGGTCCGTTCCTCTAATTCAGCCGGGGATGAGGACTACTCATTAAACTTAGCAAACACAATCTTATCACGCAGCTCATTTGGGCCTTGTTGCCCATGTATGCCATGTGCTACATGCCACCCATGTATGTTGTGCTGCCCATACATGCCTTACTGTACAAACCCTGGCTGTCCAAAATTTCCATGTGGGCCATGTTGCCCATGCATTACATGAGGACCAAATTGCACATTAGGGCCTTGCTGTCCAAAATGACCATCCTGCCCATGCATTAAATGTAAACCGGGCTAAACATTGGAGCCTTGCTAACCAAAACTACCATGTGCATGCTGCCCATTGCCATGTGCATGCTGCCATGTATACCTTGCATTCCTAGCTACCTAAAATTTGCATTAGCCCCTTGCTAGCCATTCCCATGAGTATGCATATAGATTCCATTACGGGGGAGCTACTGTCCCAAGGATAGACTTGAAGGGTTGGTAATGGGGGAGGGAAGGATGGGTTCATCATGTCGAGTGGAGGGCTTACCCATCTCATAAGTGCTATGCAAAAATCCATGGGTGCCACCAAAACCTTGTGGGCTACACCCGGTCTCCAAGAGAGGAGGGTAGTTGGCCTCACAGGGAGGAACATGCTCCTTGGGTTGATCTGAGGAGGGTGCGATGGCGGGGATGAGGGCGCCCATGCACTCGATGAGTAATTCTATCTTGGGTATCATCTTGGAATGACGCTGATCTTGGCGGGTTTCCACCTCCCTATGGCATTGTTCCAACTCTCGATGTCGGCCAGTATGACGGGTCTCATGTTGGCATAGAGTATGGTTAAGTATAGACAAGCAGTCCATCTCGGGGGCACCATCTTCAAACATGTCTTCATGATTCTCTTGGGCTGAGCTAGGATCATTGATTGAGGTATGAGAGTCCCTTATTTCACGCTCAAAGTCCTCTTGGGCCTTTGTTTTTCCCTTGTAGCCTACGATCCTAAGTGCAGTCCACTAGACCCCATGTTATAGAAATGGAAATATCTTGAGATAGGAAGCTCTGATCGCCAAAATTTTTGATTCAAATTAAAGCTCTCAATCCCCTCTACGATGCTTTGAAAAAATATCTCTGACACTAAATGATCAGGGATTTTCTGTAATTGACTTTTGTGGGCTGACTATGTAGGACTGTTGCATATCCCACAGTACATCTAAGCGCAAAATTGGGCGTATCTCCCAAACCATAGGGCGGAATGGGGAGATTCTTGGTTTAACTCTCAGCAAGAAAATATGTAATTCTCCCATCCACCCATCCAAAATCTCACAATCTCTTTGGAAATGATGGTCCTCAAGATGTTGACTAAATAAGAATAGCCCATCTCACAATTAGCGGTGTTCTTCACAACCCTTTAACTCACCCAACCACCTTACACACTCATCCATAGGTTCCTAACTTTGTGATGAACATCCCAATTATCCTACGTGCAAAAAATGTGTGTGCTCAATGACAAGTGCTCTCTCATGTGCATGTGCAACTAGGATTAACTGCATATAGTTGCAATAGGCCTCATGTGGCCTCATGATGTGCAAGTGCTCAATGATAGTACAAAACGTGCATAATCCTAACCCATGGCATGGTAGTATTGAGCAATTCAGGAGAGGACCCCCGAGTGCAGTGTCTCAAACAAGTGCAATTTAAAGTGCTTGTGAAACCATAATCCATGTGATGTGCAAGAGTCTCAGCAAGAAAACAAACATGGTCTGTATCTTTGAGAAGTACCTATCCACCAGTATGCTCAAGATACAAACCCATCTCCTAGTGCATCTTGTAGATGAAGTGGAGATTGTGGGACCTGTCCAGACGCGATGGATGTTCTTCTTGGAGCGCTTCATGAAAACCATGAAAGGCTATGTGCGACAATAAGTTCGGCTAGAAGGTAGCATGTCTAAAGGTTGGTTGGTGTCGAAGGCATTAGTGTATATTTCATAGTGGCTACCAACAGACGGTGGATTCAGACAACAATATGCTATGGTAGCTAAAGGACGATGATACACTAACTGGAGATATGGTAGTTGAAAATGGGGTAGAAAAAATGATGGATGCTGCAATGGTGGAGGAGAAAGTTAATTATTTTTATATATTGCACCATGCATCCATGGAGAGATGGCTTGCTAGGTATAAGCAAGCCAGGAAAAATCGGAAAGAAGTGTGATCAGAATTTTGACATAGTACGTGCCATCAATCGATTTGATATCCTGAGGGCATGGATGAGATGTGGTGGTTTATGTCTATGCGATGGTTACATGGAGCTTTGATAGTATTATCTTGTGAAGGGGTGGAGGTCTCTACTGAGGAGTGGGAATTCTCGAGGGCATGTAGTCCAAAGGTAACCACATGTTTTATAAGTTGTCGTATCTAAATTTTATATGTAACAATTAATCTAAATGTTTCAATGTATATTACAAAATATCTTGCACATGCAACATTTTTGTGAGCGCATCGACAAAATGTGCTCCACAATGGATTGTGGTGTCATGGTAAAGTTCGAGCAAGAGAGCCGACGGTGAGCCATGGATCCAAACACCGGTGATATTTTTGTGAGCGCATCGACAAAATGTGCTCCACAATGGATTGTGGTGTCATGGTAAAGTTCGAGCAAGAGAGCCGATGGTGAGCCATGGATCCAAACACCATTATAGATGAGATGGAGTATTTTGGGAGCTTGCAAAGTGTTATCTCAGTGGATTACGGTAGCTTCTCCATGATCATATTCGATATGTAATGGTTCAAAGTGGTACTGGAAGGAGCCGTAGCAACCGTTCAACAAGGTCCATTTGGATTTTCGAAAATAGATTCCGAAAAAAATGACTGGATTTGCGTAACACGTTTGTCTTGCCATCCCATTGCGAACAGATGCATGAACTATTTTTTTAAATTTTATTACAATGCACGTATATCACAAATATTGAATCTCTCTTGTATGTGATTTTGGACATGTAATTTTCTATCAAAACCCCTAACAACCTTGATGGTGGTATGTTGTGCTTTCAACTCCTCAAAGTGTGAGAGTGTATGATGAAAGTAATGTTCCCAGGGTAGATGAGGATAGTATGCAGATGGAGGGGTCAATATTGCAAGGGGTGGAGGTCGAAGATGGCTTGGAGCATGTAGAGGAGGCAAAATTATGTAATGATGACAGAAAGACAGGAGGATAGGAACTCTTTGAGAATGATGTGGACTCATCCTTTTGTGGTGACCTGACTATCGACCTTCTAGTGTATGTAGAATTGTGCCAGGGAATTGACATGGGACCATAGGCTATGTCATACTTGCAGCATCCGTCTACTCAATTCATTGATGAATCACTTATAAGGATACTCTAGAATATGAATTTTAAGTAACATAATTTTTTTCAAAGTTATATTATCGTGCTTTGCTTGAATCTTTATATTGATTATGCTAACATCGCTTTCTATCTATGTAGGTGACCTTTGATGATATTTGGAGAGCATGATGAGTTGAGGGATGAGCAACAAAGAGTTGCAAGAGATATTCACACGTATGTCTCCAAATCAGATGGCTCAATTCATAGATATGGCAGACCATGAGCTATCTCGAACACCATCATGACGTTCCACTAGATCTACTTCGACACACTCTGATGCTGTGGTTTCCAAAAGACGAGGTCGACGCTCCAGACTAGGCTTGGATAGAGGGAGTGGTTCTGGAGGATACTGTGGAGATGTGGATGTGGTGAGCCCACAATTGACTCACGATACAAATGCTACTTCTCACTCTCATGTAGGTTCGAGAGAGGGTGGCTCATATGGTTGTTGTGGAGGCACCGATGTAGTGAATCCGTCACATCGTTCTAGTGGAGTTTTGTCACTATAGGGATTTTCACACACCTGTGGGAACATCCACTATAGTGACTCCAGTTTTTTCTCATCAACCGTTTGCAGGTGGCACCCCTATGGGTGTTACTTTGAGAGATACCACCCATGTGGCACCAAATGTATAGGGGTCTCCTGATTATGCTCAGGAGTACGGTCATAGGTGGAAGAGGACACATCTTAGACATACCCTAGAGGGATATGGATACCTTGTAGATGATAGGACAAGAGCCATGATCATGAATGATGAGGAGAGGAGAGTGATGTCTCGTATGAGAGACTTGTGGCAACAACTTTTTTCACACAACGTCCTGGACCATTGGAAGAACATACCCAAGGGGATCAAGGACTACATAGTAGCATCCTTGCATGGGGAGTTTCCGATACTCACCGTGGCAGAGAGGGTTTCCATAGGCTAGATGATGGAGTGCATACGTACGTACATGTCATACATATGATCAAATTCACACAAGGCACTCAAGAGTGGTGTTCAAAGCTTGAGTAGCTAGATGTAGATGACAAGTAGAGACTCAAGGAGGAGGCTACAAATTCTCTAGGACATTGAAGATAGCATCGAGAGGTAGCAAGAGCACAACTGAAGGCAATGGTGTTCCATCATCCTGGGAGTGGTGGCCATAGTACTTATTTGGAGGACTTTGTAAGTTTTTCTTTTGTTCTTATCGCTTTCTTTTTTGCAATATCACTTATACTGATAATCATGTTTTTAATCCTTTATTTTGTTTTCTTTGTCACACTCCATTACAAACCGCGATCCCACTAGCCTAGAGACTCGATATGCAGAGAGACACGGTCTCGCTCCATTGATCGATAGATTGTATTCACATGGCGGCCCAATAAGTCACTCATTTTTCTTGTCTGTAGTTACTATTTTTATTAAAATGCAATATGTATGGTGGACTAATGTGTAGTTTTTTTTTGCAGACTCCGTTTGATGCTCCTTTGCATCGAGACAAGATTTTTTATGGCGAGGATCTATAGCCCACGCTTGGATTTGTGGAGCACACATCCTCTTCCTTTTTGGCCTTGTGATTTATGTAGGTATCTTCTATGTACTACATTATTATCATCCTTTGTATATTGCCATGATTCCATGAGTTTTCATCAGCAATCTTGTATTTATTTTATGTATCATTCTTGTAGATTTCAGTACATTTTGCACTCATTTTGATGAGCATTGCACACTTAACATGTAATCCATTTGTAGAATATAAATACAGTATATATAGAAAGCTACCTTGCCACAATTGTTTTTCTCTATAACCATTGCTATTAGCATCATAAATTTATTGCACGCGTCACTATTAGCATCATAATACGTGTCGCAAACCATCACTATTGGCATTGGTATTTGAGTCACAACCCGACGCAGATATTGATGCCCATACCGATACCAATAGCGACAGTTTCATGGAGACGCTAATACCGACATGTTTAGAGTGACAAGGGTAAAATTTTCAATTAACATTTTTGTCGCTTTGAACGTTGGTATGAGGCCTATAACTTTTAGTGTTTGTTTGGCTCCCTCCTCCACAATTTGGTCATTCATCACTTTAGATTCTAATGCAAGCCATTTTCATGCCGCTATGCACACACCGTGTAAAAAAATCTAGAGTGTGGCTTCCTTTTAGATTTAGAGAGCCAATGCCACTTTAGGCATTAGTGTTAGTGTCCATGGTTCAAAATAGTAGATTTTTTTGGATAAGTTTGTAGCCAAATTTTTTATTCTAGATATTATCTCTTGTAAAAATCCATAAAACTATAGACAATTTCTAAATTAGGATGACATATATGCAAAAGAAATAATATAGCTTTCAACCAATTTGAGAGGATTTTAAGTAAAAAGAGAGATTGACAAAATCGTGCGATGCACGATCACTGTTTTCAAGCAGTGAACAACATTCAGAAGAGGGAGATGAATAAGGAGTGACCTGGCAGAATTCTATCCAAGCATGATAGCATTTTACCCCCCTTTCGAAGCCGATGGAAGCATCAAATGGGCAATCTGAATAGCATACAGGAATATATTATTTTATACACATTTTTGTCCATTAGAGTTATATATTCTCATAATGGTGAAAGAAACTAACAGGCTTCATCTCTGTTAGTATTCTTCTACATTTTCTATTTCTTTTTTTTTTAGTATTCTTCTACGTCTTCAATTTCTTTGAACCTCTTCTATTCCGTCTACTCCTCTCCCTAAATCTACCTTCACCCTACTGTCTCTTATCTTCAAGAACTTGGCTTGAAACCTTCAACCATTCTCTTATCTCTACCATCTCCGGAGTCTAAGCTCTTGAACCCCCATACATTCTTCTCTTGCCAAACCCATGTGGTGACCTTCAACCCTATGTGCTGCGACACCGTGCTAGAGAGAGGGAGTTAGAGCTAGTGCCCACACAACCAATGACTCATTGTCTTGTGTTTGGTATATGGATTCCATTTCTCGAGTATGTCTCTAAGTTTTCCTTTGCAATATTCTTATGTATTCTCTTTTCTATTGCATTTAGTAGATTATTTTAATATTCTTTTATGCTTCCATTGTTGTATCCACTTTTGACACTGTGGACCTATCTGAAGGCAAAATGATCAAAATAGCAAGTCATCACCAAATTTTAGCCATTTTGAAGGACATCCTAGAAAAAATGAAGATTACAATAAGTGGGTATAGCTAGAGTGTCTTCTACTTTTCAAAGCATTTCTTTCTCTTCCTTTTCAAGCTTTCATGGTGGAACTACCTTTGATCTCTTATTCTACTTCATGAAGACATCATCTACTACCTTTCATGTTTGTGTTGACTTTCCAACATGTTTTTGTTTATCTATAGCAAAGCCATCATCATTCTTTGGTTCTTCAACTCTTGTGCATCATCTCATGTTTCAAATCCATAGCAGTTTTGGCAAGCGATGGAGTCAAATTCATTAGGGAATGAGGGCAAGCTATCCACATTGTTTCTCAAGGCTAGTATAAGATCATGAGGAATAGTAGCTATATGTGTTTTGTTAAAGACATATACTCTAGTTACAACTACTTCATCCTAGTAATAATTTTGTAAATTCTTCTTATTTAGCATGGCTCTTGCACCTTCCATAAGCGCCCTATTTTCTCTCTACTACACCATTTTTCTTAGGTGTATAACAACATGTAAGCTATCTTTTAATGCCATACCTAGCCAAGTACCTATCAATTTCACAAGAGACATACTTAGCACCTCCATCAGATCTCAAGCCTGAGCTATAACATCCAAAATTATTTTTCAACATGTGTTTTAAATTCCTTGAAAACATCCAGCATTTCATCCTCGTGCTTTAGAATATACTGCCAAGTATATCTATTGAAATCATCAATAAATGAGATATATTAACTTACACCACCAAAGGATACATTATGTAACACCCCAGACATCTGAATGCACCAACTGCAATGGTCTAGTAATATTTTTGGCATGTCAAATGACAAATAAAAGTCTTGCTTGCTTCCCAAACTGACAAGAAGAGCATACATGGCCTAACTCCATATACTTAGATTCTGGAAAATCAAGTAATATATTCTTCTATTGCATGGTTTTCAATCATTGTATGTTTACATGTCCAATGTGCTTATGCCATATTTCTACATCTTTGACTGCTCTAGTTTCATTAGCAAAGATGGCTATCTTTAATTGAGGAATAGACACATCCAGAGTGAACGTCCTGCCACATCTTTTACCTTTAACAATTAGCTTGTAGCCATTTCCGTATTTGTCAATAAAACAACCATCTCTATTAAATCTAACTTAAAGATTCTACTCCAACAAAATAGACAATAAATTTTTAGTTATATACATTATATGCAACACATCATATAGACTCTTTTTCTTCCCATCATGCATGACTAGCAGTACAACACCTGTATGCTTAATGTCATGTTGCGTATCCTCATTAGTACATACATAGCCATGAGAGCATGTTATCATCTCATCAAACCATTTTTCATGTGGGTTATATGATTTGAGACACATGAGTTAATATGCCACATTTCATCGGCCTTGCTTTGCTTAGGCATACCCTTTGATACATGTATCATTTCAAATAGCCTTTCTAATTGGTCATCAGTATCATTACTAGATGGCATATAGTTACCATGTTGTCAACCTTTTACTTTCATGTCGGCCTACTTTTTATTATAGTATTTTGCTATATGTCCATATTTTCCATAGTAATGACTGCCTTTGTCTCTATTTGAGTGATCATGAGATTTCCAAGAATCACCTCTACCTCTAGGTGATCTCCCCCTACCTCTAAAAAATCATGATCATCTTTGATCTTATGCACTTTGATTTTGCAATACCATATTAGAGAATTTTGAAATCTCCTAAGTTCCACTTTCGAATAAGGAGTAAAGATTTGACCAAGTGGCTAACTCTTAACCCCATATTTGAGAGTGGGACATGGGGGATGCTAGTATTTAGGGAAAATTTCACCTCCAAGTAAGGGGATAATATTTGACCATGTGTCCAAATATTAATCACATTAGGAATTTCCAAACTTTATGAAAATTCCCAAGTTCCTGAATATGTGGTTCTACGAGGCATTTTATTGCTACTATCCATAAGCATTTCGAGTATCACCAGGACCTCAAGAGGCTTCACAAACCCTGCCACTTGTAGCTCTCTAACTAGATTAAAAGACGATATCTCTATTGTGAGAGTTACTCAAACCTCTATTCAAACCAAGTTTGACTTCTTCATGCAACAACAATGCAAGTAACTCATCCCAATTAGGGGGTTTTTTCATATAGAAATTGATGTGTCAAAAAAACAATCCTTACCCAAGCTATTCAAAGTAACTGCAATCATGTCATCATCCTTGACCTTCGATCCAATAGAATCATAGTCAACCTTATTCATCGGTAGTTCAATTACATTATTGACTACTTACTATGCTTGAGAGCCCTTAAAATATTTAATAATAATGTAAATCTTGAAATTTTCCCTTTTTAAATTAATTATTTATGTTTTATTAAATCATTTTGAGTATAATAATGATGGTGGTTTGAGTTTGGTCATGAAAGTTACAACAATTGAAGCTTTAGAAATTGTGCTGGTAGTTGTGGACAAATAGTCATGAAGAAACTACAATTGTGGTCACACAAGCAAGAAAGCATGCATACACAGTCATGGTATTAAGGATGCATCCATAATCTTGGTCTTAAGCTTCTAGTCTCTTAGTATTAAGCTCTCATAGTATTGGTCCTAAGCTTGCATGCATAGTCTTGGCCTTAACCATCAACGTAAGTGATGATTTTGCAATAGTAGAGAAATAAGAATGTAAGATAGTGATGATGTGCTATGCATAGTCTTGATCTTATAGGTAGACAACCAAGTCAATACATTAGTACACAATAACTCTTAGGATGACGTGGTAGTGGTAGAAAAGCATTGAATCAATCTAACTATCATACATTTTTACGTGAGGAGATGAAACTTAACCATAGGGTGCGTTGGGTCCTCTGAAGTCCTTCGGTGGTAGGAAAGCATCCCAAGACACCAAACTTTGGATGCGACAACTAGACGTATCATTTTTTTCCAAGATTTCATTAATTGACTTTGGGGGAGCTGATGTACTCTATCATCAAGTTTTATTGTGTTCTCATAACTCTAGATTAGTTACTAATCATGTTGTTTGATTTGATAGTGTCATTCAAGATATACTGTATATAGATGAGTTTGATCAAGGCAAGGAGGATCTCGACAGGTAGATCAACTGAAGGATTCAACTCTAAAGAAGTACATTGACAACCTTGTTGCCAACTTGGTGGTCCTCTACAAGAAGTGCTCATCATGAGGAGAGGAAACAATTTGAAAATTTGGGCAATTTTTGGACCTTTTTAAGAAATACCTCCAACATCTAGCTTGGGGAAGGTGGTGCTAGTAAAGTGACTGAAGATTCTCTATCTATTTGTCCAAGCACATGGTGGAGTAATGTATGTGATCACTACATTAGGTGAGCTCGCAAAAGTGTCAAATCCGCTTATCCTAGAGGAAGAGCTAAAGGGCAAGCATTTCATTTTTGAAGCAAATAAGGAACTTCTATTTTCATCACAAGCTAGACCCTCCTCTTTGTCGATGAAAAAGCCAAGGAATGAATGAAAGTACTTGTTGGCTATCGGTTCTTTGTATTTATCATCATTATTAGACATTACATGTATTTTTCTTGATGAATATAAGATATTTTTCTCTGCGTTCCTATACATAAATATTCATTGAAAAAATATTTGATTTGTGTAAGTGTGATAATAATGTATGGTATGTTAGTGTTACATTCACATACATTAACATACTTTGATTTAACTATGTCAACACGTAGTATGTATACTCGGATCGTGCATAGACGATAAAGTAACTTGTATGTGTACATATTACTATTTTTTATGTATGCATATGTTAAACAAAAAATAAGCATCATGTGCTTCAAGAAACAAAACAAAAAAACTCCAGGAGAAGCGGATCTGACACTTTAGCGAGGTTGCCTAATGTAGCAAGCACACACATTGCTCCACCACGCGTTTAGTCAAACAAGTAAAGAAGCTTTGACCGCTTGATTAGCACCACCTTCTCCAAGCTAGATGTCATAGGTATCGCTCGAAAAGGTCCAAACTTAGTCAAAGCTCAAATTTTCATGATTCTTTCTTACCCTCATGGTGAGCACTTCTTATGGAAGACCGGTAAATCTACAACAAGGTTATCAATATACTCCTTCAAAGCTAAATCCGATCTGCATGTCGAGCTCCTCTTTGCCTTGATGCAAACTCATCTATATATAGTATGTCTTGAATGACAAAGTCAAATCAAACAATATATTTAACGACTAACCTAGAGTTATCAGAAAGCGATGAAACTCGACAGTAGGGTGTGTCGGGTCCCCTGGAGTCCATCGGTGAAATCTTGGCCAAAAATGATGCCTGTAATTTCCCTATCCGAAGTCTGGCATCTGGGGCCACTTTCTAGCCTAGAAAGTGGCCCTAGACGCAGGCAAGAAAGTGGCCCCAGACGCCAAACTTCGGACAGGGTAGCTGCAGGCATCATTTTTGGCCAAGATTTCAATAGTGGACTTTGGGGGACCCGACACACCCTACCCTAAAGTTTCATTGCATAAAAATATATGGTAGTTATAAATCTCACCTCCTCCATATCATCTTGTATCTTCATTTCCTCGTGTGTTAGGGAGGCATCTCTTTGGGCAGAGGGATCTACAAACTCCTTGGTAGGAAGCTGGGGCCTTGGTCTGAACAAATCATGTTGTAGTGCTTCAAATTCAACATCTAGCACAAGGTAATCTTCTTCAACCGAGGTAATATGCTCCTATGCTGCTATGATGGCACTCACAATATCTAAGCTTGTGCCATCATATCTTCCAATCTCTACCATTGTCGGATGCACATCCATGTAATCATAATTGATCAGGTCTTCCATTGAATCCCTGACTAGGATAGAAAAACACTCTTCTTCCTTCATTTCCAAGTATTGCAGTAGATCTGATAGAAGCAAGTATTGTACATCATCTACTTCAATGGGTGTCAAGGAGGCAAGGTTGGGTTTGTGGACTTGTGGCTGTTCTAAAGAAGATGGAACCATGAGAGCCAACCCTTACTCTGCCCCACCACTCGATGTTCCTCTTCAACATTTATGAGCTCTTCAATCAGTTCTTCTCCCGTGTATGTGATAGAAACAACCTGTGGAGTTGTATCTTCATCGCTCTCCTTCTCTAGGGGTGTATCCAATGCAAGGAGATAAATTGCCGATGCACAATCACACTCCACGAGATCCAAAGGTGATGTACCTGGTGCACTTTCCATGGGAATAGTGCATACTTTGTGCAAAGGATCCACATGGTCCAGACACCTATTCACCACTTTTTGGTGATTCTTCCCTGCCTGAAATACCATGAGTTGTTCCAGAGGCACCCAAGTCATGTCGGATCCCTCAATGGAGTATGTGCATGTAGCAATGGTTCTCACAAATTCTTCCAAAACCTGAAGGGGGGGATCCAACGATGAGAACAGGCTTTCAAGGTTGAAGTTCTTAGAGAAAACCTAGAATATCTTGTCACACTAGTTGGAGAAGATAGTCTCGTGGATCCACTCATCAAAGTGTCCACAAGCATCCATCGTAGCAGGTAGGAGGGATGTGGTGGATATAAAGAGATGAAGAGAAAGTGTGAAATGAAACAATGAAACAAGAACTAAACTAGTTCTACCTTAAAAAACTTAAGTTTTAAACCATTAAGGGTTGTTTGCATACGATATTTAGTTATGGCTTTACTTACGTCTTTGTAAAGTTTACATGCATATGTAAATGTGTTGATGTGAAAAGTGTTTAACAAGTGTATGATTTTGCATAAATACCATAATTTTTAAATATTGCAAGTTTTTAAGCAACAATATTCTATTGGCCAAAAAAATCCAAAAATTTATAGATGTTGGATATTACAACTTGTGGTGTTGGGATTTTTAGGGAGACTCTACAATTTCTCAAATATATAGAGCCACACACTTTCTGCTTGATAACAGTATCCTCAGCTCGGCTTTGAATTTTCCTACCATCTAGTTTAAAATAGAAGCAAACAGGTGGATTTTGCATTAACATTGTAATTTCCTGGTGCATTATACTCAAGGGCCAATCATCCTCCATTTTTGCAACACTTGGGGCTCGCAGCCCTCACAAATGATAGTAACATCCATAGCTGCACTTTCACACATGTCTTGATCAAGGCACAACCATTTGAGCATCCTCCATCTACGATACTTGAACACTAGGCATAAAGTCTGTCATGCAACAAAGTACCTGTAATTGGAAAGGAAAGTTAGCTGATTCATCCCAAAGTAAGATAATAGCCAACTAAGAGAGAAAAATTTTACCTGAAAGCCATGTCCCTTATTGTGACTCGACACTCCACTGTGTCAGGACTATGAGTTATTTTTGTTGTCCAAGTTTTGCTTAGAATCCTTGTTACATAATCCTCTGATGTACTTTTTATGAGTATGTGCTTTTGGTACGTCTAAAACCCTTACATTCCTTGAACATGTGTGCAAAAATTGCAATCGGTATGAACTAGCTTAGATGTACATTCTTTGAGCTGGTGCTTGGCTTCATAGAATTCAATGTCTGCTGAAATTTTTGTGCTACACATGTGCAAAATGTCACTACTACACAATGGCCATTCTATGCTATTGAGATTTGATATGTGCATAGACTCAAGGGTTCCATATTCTCGACTCCCCTTGGGAAATATGTACTTGGAGTCATAGAAAAAAACAAGGTCCTCTGCGAGCTGCTTAGCTATACATCTCTCAAAGAGCAATCTACCTATTTTGAGGTGGCAACACTTAAAAGAACCAATGAAACTCTCAAAATTTTTCCACTCATAGTAATCAAATGGTATAGTTCTATAATTATGAGACAAGTTGTTACATAGGTATCATAAAATTTCTCATTCTCAATGAGTTGTAAATACTTACTGTTTGCAATGTTTTGTTGAAAGGGCATAGTAGGCGCAATATGTATTTGTTTTTGCATGAATACATGTTGTACAAACGCCTTTGTTACAAGGTGACAATCAACATTCCTTTGTCTGAGAGCTAAAATTTTACCCTTCCAGTGCTTTGATACATCTGCAATTGCAGATGCTTTCACCTGGAAAGCTCCCCTCATACTTGGATGCATATGTACCCAAGACGAGCAATGATACGTATCAGTGATCCAATTCCCTTCTTCATCTTTTCTCTTACGTACTTCTATTGAGATAATGCTTGTTCTTCTCTCAGGCATTATAACCTACGCATTAGATGTAAAGAAGTATGTATTAACCCCTAGATAATTAGCATTTTAAGTTTGTCCAGTAATCACCAATATGCCATACAAATCAACATGGCATTAAGAGATGTTTACACCTTTGTAAACAGTAATAAACATCCATATCGAAACACATGTGGATATATACATCAACACAAAGTATAGATTCAATTTCAAGGCATCACTTTAATCATACCATTTACATGAAATATAATGAAAAGAATAGCACAAGAATACTCAGAGAATTTTGCCTTACATGAAGATATACTTAAAAAAATTAGAAAAGAGGAAACATAGAGAGAGAAAGAGAGAGGGAGAGAGAGATGAGCACTTATGCAATGTCACCCAAAATGATCTCTGTAATAAAACAACAACAAGGGTTAGAACTAACATTATGTTGTATTGAAAAGATATCAGCAAAAAAAAAACCAAACAGAGAGAGAGATTAACACCTTTGCCTCTTGCTCCAAATAAACTCTACAAGAAAACAACAATTAGAACCAACATCAAATTCTATTGAAAACACAACATAAAAGAGAAACAACACATAAAGAGAGGGGGGAAAGAAAGGAGAGAGAGATGAGGACCTCTGTCTCCTGCCCCAAACAACCTCTGTAATAAAACAACAATAATAGTAAGAAACGACATCAAACCCTATTGAAAAAATAGCAAGCAAGAGAAAATGCAAAGAGAGATAGGCACCTATATTTTGCCCAAAATCTAGAGCTGCATGGAGAAGAAAGTGCAGAGGTAAGCAGAATGCTTAAAACCCTAATTACTCTCAGTAGGGAGCTTCAATGGAGACAAAAATTCACGAGTATAGAGAAGAGAGGGAAAGTGGTATGTTGCTCAACTTTTGGATCAAACTGATTTCATGAGAGGGAAAAAAACCAAAATTGAAAATTCTCCAAAAAAAGGGGGGAAATACGAGGTGAGAGAAACTCAAATTTTGTGTACTATTCATTCTCCCATTTTTTAATTCCCCACTACCCCTTTTTTTAATAAAAAACCCAAGATTTGGAGAGAGAAGATTCACCCTCCTCAACATCTAGCCTTCCTATTGACAATCCAAAAGGCCCACTTCTTAAACTATATTATTTTTAAGGGCCCATTTGTGAGTTCATATTTTTCCTAATGGTCGATTTGATGCAGCATTGCCCACAGGCATTTTTTGCATAGAACATAGTATTAACCCCTTCCAATGGTTTTTTTTCTTCTCATCCTGGAATATTTCTAACTGCCTCTTTCTCCCCCTTCTCTGTTTTTTAAAAATGGTTGTGCGCATGGCTTTTGTAACTTTCATCCTCACTTTTTCAGATTTGATTTTAAATATTTCCCTCCATGTCAATTTCTTGCCCTTCTCAAGCACCACATCATTCAAAATGTTCGCTAGGATAGTTGTATGATAGAAATTGAGCTTCTTTGTGTCTCTATTCTTCTTCAAAAGAGCATGATGCTCATGACGAACTTGAAGGAAAACTCCGCTAATTGCAGCAACCACAATATTTACTAGGAAATATCGAGCAATCACAACAAGAGATAAAATAAGCCATTGCATATTTGAACTTTACGATCTCCATAACATACACGACAAAACTCCAACCTTCTAATGCCAACCTGAAAGAGTGTCAAGATGGATGATGGAAACATGTCAAAAGACTGAGATCCATAGCCAGGGTTTCCACCAGTTTTCTTGCATATTAAATTGCTTGGGCACTTAACTCTTCTATTTGAGAAATGTGAACAATATATTACAGGGTAGGACATTTGGCCATCTATCTGCCTTATACACCTATATGCAAGATTTGACCCAAAGAACTGAAGTCCAATCAGTGAATAGAGAAATAGCATAACAAGTACAAGTAACATCACATCTTGAAGTGGCTCCATACTACTCTAGAGAGCTTCAAAGATTGCTAAAACATTGCTGAAGAACTCAATGTATGGCAAACAATCTACTGACATTGAAACTGCCCCCAAATGAACTTTGATTTGCATTGCAGGTTACGAGGGGCATGCAAGTGTTACTTAAGTGATATGCTGAACCACCACAAAGCTCCTAGACTTGCCTCTTTTCACTAAAGCAAAATCAAATTTGGTATTGGAAAGAGGGAAGTCATGGGAGAGGAGACAATATCTTATCTTCTATAGATGATAATAATTCCCTATGGAAAAATTTTAGATGACCCACCTTCCTCTTGTACAAAAACTTCGTTCTATCAACATCTCCTAGCGTCAGAGTGTAGAGACACGTCCTCCAAAAAGCAACAACAATGCACACTGCATCTACATTAAATTAATGTAAAAAGTTGGCAACAATGTGCCAATTTTGTAAAACTTTTCCTTTTTTTTTTTGCAATATTAGGCATTGTTTCTAGGTGTTGTCAAGTTCTCATACTTTAGAAAATTTAAATTTACCTTATAAAACATCTCCAAAAAATGAAAAATTTGATCAATACATTTTGTAACTTAAAAGTTATCATATAAAAGATTCCCAAATTATGTTAAAAGAAACTTTAAAATCTTTATTTTTCTCATTTCAAATTGAAATATCAATTACTTCGTATCTACTACTTTTTTACATTGAAAACCAAGCATCACACTCCCATAACAAACTCATTTTTTAATATAAAATTTGGTTGAAAAGGATTCTTGAATGAGGAGAAAGAAGAAAGCTGAGCAAATCCTTTGTGGATAATATAAAAATGGCAAAACAAGATTGCAAAAGTAGAGAGAGAAGAGGATTATTTTTACTATGCTTCTCTTCACTTTCCTTGTTCTAAGGAGAGAGGGGGGAATAAATGGCCCATTTTTTAGTTCATTTTTTTCCTCATGATCAAGTAAAATCCTAGTAGATAGGGACAATTAGGATCCTAGTAGAGTTTAATTTTTTTCTAATTATCAAATAAGATCCTAGTAGATAGGGACAAAACCCTCTCCTATCGATCGTGACCTAGCTCAAGTAGACAAGCACATGGTTGGTTAATCATGGTCTTACTTCGATACACTATCTTGTTGTTGTGCCGCTATGCTGACATACTGTCAAAAACCTTGGAGTGCATCATCATTTGGATTTCTTATTAATCTAGAGAGTCAATGCCATATTAGTTTAAAAGATCTTGGACTGCAATTTAGAAGCAACAAACAACACTCCGAACTTGGAGAAAAAGAAGGAAGAATTTCAACCAAGTGTGGAGATGTTCTAAGTTTTACCTTCCTTTCAGAGCCAACCAAACCATCAGATTTGCGGTCTGAGCAACAAAGAAGAAGCTACTATTTTGATGCACGTTTTTTGTCTATAAGGGAGCTCTAAGAGATCTAATGCTTGGAGATTTCTTCTAAGTAAAGCCAGACAAGGAATTTTAGGTTCTATCAACACATATTGCTTTGATTCATTATGCTTTATCTTTATCATGTGTACCTCTTGTTTGTTCTTTTTCTTCTCTTCTATCCCCTATTCTCTACTTCCTTCTCTCTGATCCCCGGTGGATATAACCATTTGACTAAAACCCCTCTGACACCATTTCAACCACTACCTTACCTCTTCTCATGGTCTCAAGCAAATTGAGCATGAAGTGTGGCCAATCTTATGCAAGAACTCAATGAGTCAAAATGTAGAATATATATCACATAATATCAAAATTTTATTCTTTAAAATGATATTTGTATATTTTTCTTACAATACCAACTAATATAACTAATCTTCTCTAATATATATGTATGCTCTAAATTTGTTTCTCACCCATTTAGGAAGCTAGCCATCATCCATGTTTCAGAGTGATCAAAACATACGAGCATAAGATCAAGTTTTTATCTCCATCTCTCTTGAGTAGAACATTGAAATCTTTTTGTCACTTGGTAAGAATATAAGTGCCATAGGTGATTCAATTACATCCTTGTCCAAAAAATAGAACTAAAATGCTATACTCTAAAATTAGAGATTAATAATGAATATGGATAGAAACTTTTGATTTGGGGAGGCAACTTTCACGTAGTTGGCTCATACTCTAGCTTTAAACCATCTAGCTTCCTCCGCATTCCTCATAAATGTAAGAAAATAAGTGATATTGAAAGACATCAAGGAAATATAGTAGACTCACCAACTTAACTTCTCCATGTCATGGTTTGAGTTGCATGGGCAGCTCCAACTATAAACATATGTGATGTACTTTGAAAGAATGAAATCAATCAGTCATCTCTCTCATGTTCGCATCTCATTTTATCTTCACATTCTTGTGTCTACACCACTTATCTCCCCCCCAAAAAAAAAGCATTTCGTTGGTCGTCTTGCAATCCAAGTATAACTACTCAACCCGTTGTCTCATCCACTTTGAATCCTCACCACCATTTATTCAATGTTAAGAGAAGAGGATAGAGGAGAAGAAGAAGAAGAAGAAGAAGAGGATAGATAAAAGCTTCTCCAGTTGGCCTCACTCTCGCTCTTGCCCTTTCAATCACACATCCTCTCTCATTCAACCTTTTACCCTTCAAGCTATGGAACAAAGAGGAAAAGAAGAGATGGATGTAAGAAGTTAAGATTGGAGCTTCACCTCACTAGTCCCTCACTCAACCTCACACTCACTCTCTCTTCCTTACTCTCAAGCAATGGAAACAAAAAGCAAGTAGATAAGACAATGGAGAAGTGAAATGCTCAAAAGTTGCACAAACAAGAGTGAGCTCTGAATTCACTTTTACACATTACGCATGCTATGCTCCCACTAGGATGGAGGTTTCACTTGAGATGGGCACCCTCTACCCTTCTTTACAATCTACTTTGGGCATAGATTTGATGTAAAAGCAAACGGAGTTACCACAACTTCCTCATCCATTGTGTTTTTCTAGTTTTATTCCAAATAATTGATGCCAGGAGGCATATTCCACGGTGGATTCCGTGAGGTTTTACGGTGGATTCCGTAAACTTAGATGACCGGGGCTCATACACAAAGAGGATTCTTTGTGCGAGAAGTTGATGGGGACGCCTGTCCTTTTCGGGCGTTTCATTAATTTAGTGTGTACATGGGTGATTCCATACCGGGTGATTCCGCAAAATGCATATTAAATTAATAAACGTTTATGAGTTTAGAGTGCGCACTCGTAATAAATTAAGGTTAGGATTTATTTCTAACCAGTTGATTTATTTATGTAGCTGAAGACTGCTAGGTATTCACTTTTGTCGGTTTAATTGTATTATTTTACTAACGATTGTGAATGCTTTAGTTGATGTGTAGAGATAGCAGCAGTGGCGGAGGAAAGCATTGGAGTCTAGCGAGTATTCGACCTTAGGACTATATTTTGATAGGCGCCACGCCTATATTTTCTTATGTCTATTGAGACATTGATTATTGATTATTATTTTGTATGCGCCTATGCGCACGGATATGTTATTTCTATTTGGACATTGAGATTGGGTGTGCCAGACTTTATGGGCACCGTCCATTAGCTTTATTTTCCTATTTTTGTAGAAAGCAAACTCAAAAGCTAAAAGCTTGTCATATTTTTGTAAATTGGGCTATTATTGAGCATGAAGATTGAAATATACATAAAATACATGCTTTGTGAAGCGCTCACACAAGGCATGGGGGAGATTGAACCCAATTTGTCTCTTGCCTCTTGTCGTGCATGCTTTTACATTGTTTTTTGTGCAAAAAGGTAGAGTTCATTGTTCTTGGGGACCTTCCGGGATTCACTACGTGAGCATTCTGCGACCGATCTGCACACCAGTGGTATCAGAGCGGAGCAGAGATCAAGAGCTTCCAATCGCTACCAATCTCGGGCGAAGACGGAGCTCCAGGAACGATTGGGCTCTACAGTCAATCTCATCGCGAACCGTCGATACAAGCAGACTTCTGGCGATCAAGAACCCCTGTTTCTACTGTCAGATCGCGAAGGACCAGGCTCTGCAGGCGGAGGACCATGCATCCATCTCCTTCATCAAGTCGTGAAGAAACAGTGAGAAAAATTTCATATCTCTTTTCTCTCTCAAGATTAAGCTTGACTTAAGCTTTAGAAGAAAGCTTAACCATTTTAAAAATTCATCATGAGGTGTATGAGGGGGTCCGAAAATTCCGCGACGGCCTGAAACGCCTACCCACGTCCTCATATCCTGTGCCGTTTTTTTCTTCAATTACCCCCCCCCTTCCATAGCTTAAGCTATTAACCTTAAATCCTTAAGTTTCCCTCAAGTTGTACAAGACACACAAGTCCACAAACTCCGGGTCCTGCACTACAAAAGTCAAGTTCAGCAAGTCAATTGAAATCAAGTTCTGCAAGTTCTGCAAGTCAGCCTAAGTTCAGCAAGTCAGCAACTCTGTAAGTCTGCTAAGTCTGCAACTCTGCAAGTCAGACTAGTCAACTGGAGTCAGAACTGACTAGTGCTCAAAACTCCTAGAAGACTTGTTCCTATGCAAAAACTCTGAACTGGAAAGTTGTTTGTTGCAAGGTGTTCTACCTATCTACAAGTTCGTTGAAGTACTTTCAGCAAACAAAGACGGAAATATTGCAGATTTTCTGAAAATAGACAAAGAAATATCCAAAAATACATAGCCTTGTAACCCCGAATTTGAGCTACGCTCATCCCGCTAACTTGATTTTGAATGAGAAAGGTTTATCGAGTTTTAAGGATGACTACCCCACATATGGATGATCCTATGACTGAAGACGACCTACCTGAGCCTACCATGGAACAAAAGCTGGATCTAATCATGCTACAATTGGAAGAAGAGCGAAGGGCTAGGCAAGCATTGCAAGCGCAATTGACAAAACTACAAAGAGCGTCCACCGATAAAGAAGAACCTCAAGCTGAAGATTTGATTCGCCGTACCATCGACGCCACTCTTGAAGCACAAACCATTCGCAAGGAATCCAAGATAAGTAAACGAAGTTTCAAGTTTCGCACTTTCAATGGCATACGAGAAGGAAAGACTGTTTTATCATTCATTAGCCAGTTTGATGACTATTTCCATGAGGAAACTTATCCAGAAAAAGATAAAATCAAGTGTGTTACTAATCATATGATAGACAGAGCATTACTTTGGTGGACTGTAGTACGCAAGAGCATAGAATGTCCTGCTACTTGGGAAGATTTCAAGAAGAAGTTCATGCAGAATTTCCTTCCATCGCAATTTCATGAGAAGGCTATCAAGCAATGGGATTTACTTCAACAACGGGATCATGAGCCTATTCCACAGTATACAGAGCATTTTTGGAATGCACTCCTACAGCTACGCATGCTTGAAGACGTACCAGAGACGACACATAAGCGGAAGTATATGTTTGGACTTCTTGGACATTACTACGCTGAAGTGAACATGTTCAAGCCTGCTACCCTTGAAGACGCCATCTCCTTAGCTCATGACACTGAAGATAAGTTACGCGGAAGAGACAGACGACCACAGCAATTCCAAGCCAACGGTAATTATGGATCTAAAAAATTCAATTCCAATTTTAGAAGGTTTAATCCAGGTCGTTTCTCATCACCATCTTTCCGCAAGAATTGGGCTAAACCACTTGCATTACCATCTAATGTCAATCCAAATCTTAAGCCTATTCCACAAGCAAATCCAAATGTACCCAGACTTCCAGCCATTGCAAATAATGTAACCAAAGCCAAGCCAATAGTATGCTATAAATGTCACCAGCCAGGGCATCTCGCAGCAAATTGTCATTCAAAGAAGCCACCAGCACATATCAACTATCTTGGAGCCATGGAAGAAGACGAGCATGAGAATATGCCAGATTTCACTGAAGATGAGGATGATCCTACTACTACTTCCGACATTTTACCAGGTATGCCTACTCCACATTCATTGTTGACTATGAAATGTTTGGTGCATGGAAAGGAAAGAACTATTTTGCATGATGACGGTAGTACTCATGACTTTATTTCAGCAAAATTGGTAAAGGAATTGAAATTACAGACTGTACCTACGCATTATCGCATAAAAGCTGCATTTTTAGGCACTAGGTACAATGGCACACAAGAAGTACAAGATTTAGAAATTCAAATTGGTCCATACATTGAAAGAAGAAATTTCTTAGTTGTCCCATTACAGTCAAGCGGCATTATTTTAGGAATGCCTTGGAGACACCAGCATAATCCAAATATAGATTATTCCACGCACACAATGATTATTAATTTTCAAGGAAAATCTATTACATTATATGGTATGCATGCATCTCATATTTTTCCACTGCTTTCGCATACTCAAGCAAAACGTGCACTGCGCAAGAATACTAAATCATATCTCATTTGGGTGAATGAATTGCACGCAAAGGAAAATCATATGCACCCTAGGCATAAGGAATTTCTTGCATATTTTAAAGACTGCTTTGCAGAAGACCTACCACCAGGTTTACCACCTTCACGTCCAGAAGACCATAAGATTGATTTAATTCCTGGCACACAACCACCTTGCAAAGCACCATATAGGCACAATCAAATAGAGCAAAAAGAAATCCAGAGTCAAGTTGAAGAATTACTAAATAGAGGCCTAATTCGACCTAGCAGTTCTCCATTCGGTGCACCTGTACTCTTAGTCAAGAAAAAGAATAATACCTATCGTATGTGTATTGACTACCGAGCATTAAATAAGATCACTGTAAAGAATAGGTATCCTATACCTAGAGTTGATGACCTTATGGACAAACTGCAAGGATCTTCTATATTTAGTAAAATTGACCTTAAGTCTGGATATCATCAGGTGAGGCTAGATAGAACTGACATCTTTAAGACTGCATTCAGAACACAATTTGGCCATTACGAATTCTTAGTCATGCCATTCGGATTGACTAATGCACCTGCTACTTTCAGTAGAATGATGAACCGTATCTTTCTGAAATATCAGTATTGTGTGATTGTTTTCTTTGATGATATTTTGGTGTTTAGTCAAAGTGAAAAAGAGCATTATGAGCATTTATCATTAGTTTTTCAATTACTGAAAGAAAATCAATTGTTTGCAAATCCTGAAAAGAGTGAATTCTTTAAGATATAAATAGAATATTTAGGTCATATTGTATCAAAAGAAGGAATTAAAGTTGATCCCAAGAAAATTGATGCAATATTGCATTGGCCTGTTCCTAAAAATGTGCATGAATTACGCTCATTCCTTGGTCTTGCTAGTTTTTATAGGAAGTTTGTACGTAATTTTTCATTACTTGCTTTACCATTAAAAAAACTTCTTAAGAAAGGAATTGTTTATCAATGGACTGAAACCCAGCAGAAATCCTTTGATTTACTGAAACGTGCATTCACCAATGCCCCTGTTCTACAATTGCCTGACTTTAACAGACCATTCTTTCTAGTTGTGACCGATGCTAGCGGATCAGGAATAGGAGCCGTACTAATGCAAGACAATCATCCAATAGCATACTCTAGTTCTAAGCTAAAACCCTCTGAGCTCAAATATTCCACTTATGACAAAGAACTATTAGCAGTTGTACAAGCATTAAAACAGTGGAAGCATTATTTAATGGGTTCAGAATTCATGATAAAGACCGACCAGCAAAGCATTAGACATCTACTTAGCCAACCCCAAGTTTCTGACCGTCATATCAAATGGGCTTCCTTCATTCAAAGTTTTCATCCTATCATTCAATACCAACCTGGAAAAGAAAATGTAGTTGCTGATGCATTGAGTAGAAGACCTACAATTCATAATATTTCTATCATATCTTTTGATTCTTTGATTGCTATGAAAGATACATATCACCAAGATATTACTTTTCATTCTGATTGGCAAAAATTAGTTCAAAATAATTTTATTCCTGTTGATTCATTGTCCTATAATGATGGATTTATGTTTTTTGAAAAGAGACTGTGTGTTACTATTCCATTCCGATCTGTTTTGAATGAAATTCATTGTCCCCCATATCAAGGTCATAGAGGTATCATATCTACATTACGCATGTTAACTGAAGATTTTTATTGGCCGCATATGGATGCAGATGTATCTAATTTCGTTTCTGAATGTTTGATTTGTCAAAGAATAAAGAGACATCATGGTAAACAGTATGGATTACTAATGCCTTTGTCTATTCCATCTAAACCTTGGGAACATATTTCTATGGATTTCATTACTGGTTTACCAAATACTAAATCTAAACATGACATGATTTGGACAATTGTAGATAGATTTAGTAAGCAAGCATATTTCATTGCATGTAAGAAAACTTTAACAGCATCACAAGCAGCACAATTATTTTTGAAAACTGTTTTTACTAACCATGGATTGCCAAAAGTGATTATTTCAGATCGTGATTCTAGATTTTGTAATAATTTTTGGATTACACTGTTTGCAAATCTAGGCACAAAGATTGATTTCTCATCTGCATTTCATCCAGAAACAAATGGACAAACAGAAGCCACAAATAGCACCATTCTAGATCTTTTACGTGCATATACTATCTCTAAACCTCAGACATGGGATACTCATTTGCATTTATTATAGTTTGCATACAACAATACACCGCACACATCTACAAAGAAAGCACCTTTTGAATTTATTTATGGATATAGATTATCTACACCTGTTGCATCTTTGTCTAATAGAATTCAGAGTGCTGATGATATTGCTACTATGCATAACAGTATTTTTGATGAGGTTAAGGATATGATTGCTAAAGCCCAACAATCATATACCAAACAAGCCAACAAGAAAAGAAAAGCCATGAATTTCAAAGTTGATGATTATGTTTGGCTTAGAATAGAAAAGCGTAGACTGCAAAGTGTAGATAGACATCCAATTGTCAAATTAGCTCCTAGATTCTATGGACCATTTAGAATCATTCATAAGATTAATGATAATGCATTCAAATTAGAATTGCCATCCCATTGGAAAATTCATAATACATTTCACATTAGTTTATTGAGACCATTTAGAGGCCAATTACCTATCCACCCTGTTTATGAAAACCCACCTTTATTAGAGGAAGAGACTGAAATACTTGAACCAGAAGCCATCATAGACACTGACTACATGACCACTAGAACTGGCCGAAGATATTCTAGATATCTAGTAAAATTTAAGAACCATCCTGTAGAGGAAGCACAATGGATGCACGCTAGAGACTTAAATGCTTTCCCCACTCTGTTAGCTCCACATTGAGCTAATAGCAATTGAGGTCAATTGCTATCCCACCCCGGGGGTATGATGCCAGGAGGCATATTCCACGGTGGATTCCGTGAGGTTTTACGGTGGATTCCGTAAACTTAGATGACCGGGGCTCATACACAAAGAGGATTCTTTGTGCGAGAAGTTGATGGGGATGCCTGTCCTTTTCGGGCGTTTCATTAATTTAGTGTGTACATGGGTGATTCCATACCGGGTGATTCCGCAAAATGCATATTAAATTAATAAACGTTTATGAGTTTAGAGTGCGCACTCGTAATAAATTAAGGTTAGGATTTATTTCTAACCAGTTGATTTATTTATGTAGCTGAAGACTGCTAGGTATTCACTTTTGTCGGTTTAATTGTATTATTTTACTAACAATTGTGAATGCTTCAGTTGATGTGTAGAGATAGCAGCAGTGGCGGAGGAAAGCATTGGAGTCTAGCGAGTATTCGACCTTTGGACTATATTTTGATAGGCGCCACGCCTATATTTTGTTATGTCTATTGAGACATTGATTATTGATTATTATTTTGTATGCGCCTATGCGCACGGATATGTTATTTCTATTTGGACATTGAGATTGGGCGTGCCAGACTCTATGGGCACCGTCCATTAGCTTTATTTTCCTATTTTTGTAGAAAGCAAACTCAAAAGCTAAAAGCTTGTCATATTTTTGTAAATTGGGCTATTATTGAGCATGAAGATTGAAATATACATAAAATACATGCTTTGTGAAGCGCTCACACAAGGCATGGGGGAGATTGAACCCAATTTGTCTCTTGCCTCTTGTCGTGCATGCTTTTACATTGTTTTTTGTGCAAAAAGGTAGAGTTCATTGTTCTTGGGGACCTTCCGGGATTCACTACGTGAGCATTCTGCGACCGATCTGCGTACCAATAATAATAAAAACTATATGAGACTAAGTCCATTTCTTACTTTTTTTTCTAGAAAAATATATCAGAGTTTCATAAATATATATGGTTCCTAAAATGACACATTACTCACATGTTTGAGTTTTCAATAATCCTTTTAGTGTAATCTGTCCCACATTCAAACCCATGCTGTCGACAATGCTTTTATGGCATGGAGATCTAGATACATTTGGTCTCGTCATGCTCCTTGACCTTCCATCCTTTTTTGATAGAAGTTGGAAGTTAGAGGAACATTTCTTTGCCGATTAGAAGGGAGTAGCTAGCCATATGTAATATATGGCTCCAAAAAGGAAACTTCTCAAGTTCTATATGTTTTCTTTCTGAAACACCAAAAATAGCATGGGTATGGTAGGATTTATGCCAACTGAGATGTATGCTCTTTTAAGTTGGTTAACAGAATGCTTGTCAAGCCAATTTCATCTCGACAAGATATCACAAATTTACATTTTTCACATTTCTTTCAAGCTTTGACATGACATTATATTCTCGATTTTTCAAGGTAGTAACATCCATAGAACTTAAAGCCTACGTTATCCTTTCAAGGGAGGTTTGCAAATACAACGTGTGTCAAATGAAGGGTAGTGAATTTGGGGAATAATAATTAGGCTTCCGATGAAGAATTGGGAAACCTTTACCCCTCATTGTCATTATCCTTGAAATGGTAACAATACATTGCAAAAACACACTACCTCTTGTATCAACATGTCAACAACAATTACCTAAAATAGTCATTCATATTAAGTTGTCAATAATCATTTACTTTAATCAATAAGGACATCACATTTTCATACATTTATCCCTCATTGTCATTATCCTTGAAATGGTAACAATGAATTGCAAAATTACAAGGTTTCTAATGAAGAGTCGGGCAACTCTTATCCCTCATTGTCATTGTCCTTGAAATGGTAACAATGAATTGCAAAAAAAACAATATGAGTCGTCGTGTCAAGGTGTGAACAACCATTATTTCAAATAGTCATTCATATCAACCTTCAAGACCATGAAAAGACAAAAGCATGAAAGCATAAATAGGGACAGATCTAAAGTAAACTATTCACAACCATTATCAATAGAGGAAAGAGAGATTGAAGAAGGCTTGGGAAAATTTTATGGAGAAGACATACGTCTAAAGAGCAAGGATTGAAGAGTACACTCACACCTCGAGTTCATTTGACCCAAGAAGGATTCGAGACTCTCACACCTCGAGTTCATTTTACCCAAGAAGGACATACATCTAAAGAATAAGGATTGAAAAGTACACTCACACCTCGAGTTCATTTGACCCAAGAAGGATTTGAGACTCTTGTTTTGAAGAGTTTCAATGTATAAAATTGGATTTCTTATCATGGTTTATGCTATGATTTACTTCATTGTATCACGGTATCGAACTTGAGGGTTCTTAGATTGTATAGTACTATTATTTCATAATACATAGAGATTCTTCTTGGTGTCAATTGCATTCAATCTTTTGTCTTGTATGATCTCATTATCCCCTACAGATTGTGGCTTGACACAACCCCTCCCCCCAACAACGTGAAGGTGAAGAAAAGGAGAGAGAGAGAGGTCATGTTATCATGGTTGACGGATTCCTTTATGATGAGTAGATTTAATATAAAGAGTTCATAGTGCCACATGAAGCAAGAATTGGCATGGATAGCCAAAGAAGTGACAAGGTCACACAATTTAGTAGAAAAAGTACAAGATATCTTGGCACACATGCACCAAAATCCACGTATCTTGACCATAAAAATTTTGCATGGAGAACAAATTACCAATTCCCCAATCAGAAAACATGGATTCATGCATGGTTTGAGTGGTAAAAGCGAACTATCAAAGATTTTTGAAGGAACATATACTAAAAATTAAAATTACTTCAAAAATCAAAGTTGACCTATTTGAGTAGATGTGCAAGCTTCATTAGAAAGATTTTGCACAAAATTTAACAATCTTGGGATCATTCATTCTTGAGGATTCACAATGCATGATCATGAGGTGTATCTGATAGTTACACTTCATATTTGGAATGGCTTAAATATCTAAGATTGGATACATGTATCTTACTCAAATATAAATTCATGCATCATACATCTTGCCTCCTCAAGAGGACAAATTTTTTAAACAAGTCTAAGAAAACACCCTATCCTTGGAGTATGGTTTTGTGAGAAGATGATGAATGTCTTGCATGAAGAGAAAATACGTCATAGTGATCCACATATACAATGAATTGTGTTTCAGTTTGTTAACATAATAAAATGAATGTTCATTGGGATCATCAATCAAGGTATGGCAACAAAATTTGATAGAAGTAAGTTATGTCTCCTTGTTAATGATACAAAATGTATATGCACTCTTTGAAAGAATTTAGCCTAAGAATAATTTCTATCCAAATTACATTCATTTTTGTAAAAGAAAAGAATTATTTTAGTGGATATATCGTATAAAATATCTTATTACTAGGCACACCATATGAAACTCAAGCATGGAATTTTCTATAAAATAGCTAGAAAGGATTTGTACATGAACTATGAATACAAATGAGCCTTATAGACATCCAAGCATTGATAGATTTATTGACCATATAGTAAAACATGCTAACATATTTTACACTACTAGAGATGAAAGATTTATTGATGATAAGTTTGGATACAAAATACAAAGAAAATTCACCACCACTAAGTTCCCTAATATACTTATCAATAAGACTATCCATGTGTGTAGATATGTGTGTTGGTATAAACATTGGTAATTCAATACGATATCTAGCAACACAGGTATTCACGATCCTAGGGACACATATACCAACACTATTACCAATTATCTTTATAGGCTCTATTCCAGTGTAAACACCAAAACTATGAAAAGTATTTCTATAGCCAAAACTTTCACTTTCTCTACATGTTCTCACTCTAAAATTATAGAGAGATTGATGAAAAGCGTGCAGTAAAATCATTAAGGTAAGAGTATCTTATTTCCCTCCATTTTTCATTGTTTATTGCTTTGTTGGTTTGCTAGTATCTCACACACACTCTCTTCTTGCTACCCTCTTGGAAAAATGAATGGTTTCAAGGTAGGGTATATTTTCTTTGGATACTAGTTTCCATGCTTGTGAGAAGGATACAATTTGAGTGGGGATGAGTGTGTATGAACGTGCATGTGTGTGTGTATTGAGCTTAAGAGAAGAAAAAAACATAATAGTATACTTTATTTATCACCATCCTTGGCTTGATATTAGTGCGAACAGTATACAATAGAGAGAGAGAGAAGAGAAGGGGGAATGAGGAAAAACTATGGTTCAATCATTAATTTGTTTTCTTTAGTGTTTTCACTCTTCAACTTAGATTATTTTTCACCATTTTTAGGCAAGTTAAACATGTGGTAAAAATCATGGAGGTAAGAGCACCTTGCTTTCTCGGGGGGTCACTCATGAATATGTGTATATATAACGTGAGTTCAAAATGAGGGGTTTTTAAAAAACCATTTTTATAACATTTTCACATATAGAAGGATGTTATATAAAGGGATTACTTACAGATTGAATAAAAAAGGGTTTTATTTTATTCAAGAAAAATTCACAGATTAGGATATTTATAAATAGGCCATGAACGCACGTTATATAGAGGATATATATATAGTGAGCCCCCGGAGCTTGCTTTCCTCCATTATTAAATGTTTATTCCTTTTTATTTAAACCTATCTCTGTGTGACGTACTGATTGCTAAATATAATTGATAACGTTTCTGGTCATCTCTGGGGTCTTTCCTAGCTGCCGCCGTTCACACTCCATTGGAATGTTTGATCAGTCTAGGCGACCCGAGGTCCACCTCGCATGGGAATGTCCTGCCTCATCCCATGAGGATAGATCTAAGTGTTTTCTACTGGACTAATAGTCTCCTATCTTTAGCTAGCTCACGTTCAAAGGTGTCCTTAGAGAGGCTTCTCGTCCGAACGGAGAGGGGTCATTACCCTTGGTTCATGGAGTGCAACACTTTTTTCAGTAATAGGCTCGAGTTCATGGAACCCTAATGTGTTCTGGCATAGTCGTTGCACCTTTCCCCTAAGATAATGATTAGCTCGAGTTCTAAGACTTTGACCTTAGGGTAAGCCATCATGTTGGCTCTTATCCTATTTTTTCCTTTCAAGAAAGCACCTGACTCATTGGGTCCACCGTGCCATTGAACGCCTTTCATCAGGAAAGATTGCTCGCTCACTTTCCTTTAAACGGTATTTTCTTTAGTTATCTAAACAGAGCATACTACCACACTGTTGAACACATAAAAACAACTTCATTAATTACCCTTTTAGCACATGGTTTGTTTCGCGTCTTTATTAATTCACAACACAAAAACAGTGAGCTCAGTCCTTTCAAAACATTGGATAAAAGTATATTTATATATTTTTAGTTCCACCCTAAAAAACTAGAGGTGCATTCGCCCTAAAAAACTAGAGAAGCGTTTTCAGCTTCAATCTCCAGGCTCCAATGCACAACCGCATAGATAACACAGCGGATTTCTTCTCTGTCTTAGGACCAACTACATATTCTAGGAATAAGTTCCGACCGGAGCCCCGGTAGACCAAAAAATATATCCAACTCGTTGATCCTAGGAAAAAGTCAACCATTAAAATCACCCTTAATCTGGGCAAGAATATTTTCTTCCATTAGTGAAGAAATCGCAATCACATCCAGGTTTTGAAAATCACAAACCATCAACCATTTAGTCCTTTTTACAGTCAATATTTCTTTAGCAATTAATGCTACTAAAATAGTAATTTATAAATCCGGTTATTACTTTATCGAAAAAAATTTCAATGACTTTGGTTTTGACATCCAATGATTTCTAAGGATTTCCATTCCCTGCTTCTCTCTTTTTGCGGCTATTGGATTTCCTACGTGAAGGCTTTGCTTGATTTGTTTTGCCAATTCTCTATTTTTTCAAAATTATGGCAACCAATTCTTTTCTTTATTCGAATTAAATCTTTTTCCTATCACATTTTTTTCTAAGTTTACTAAATCAACCAATTCCTATACTTCTGTATTTATCTATTTTGTCACCCAAGAGTTAGAAAATCCATTTCTAAGTAATAATCTATATTTTGTATGTCGTCTAGGATAGTTTATGATTACAAAAGTTTTTCCATTGCCAAATCAATAGACACTATTTTTATTTAAAGGAGTCTTCAATTCTATTAATAATTATCATTGTCATAGAAATAAGTCCTATATGTTTAAACGTTCATAAAAACCATTAATGTTTTGTCAAGAGAATAACTCAAATTTCAATTATGCATCTAAATAATTATTACTTTAACTATACTTAACTTTTAGAGATTAACTTAACTAATTTATCCTTAGTTAATATCTAATATTTCTAAGGATTCCACTAATTTTATTCTTATAAGTATGATACTAAAATTTATGATTAGCTCAATCATGAAAATAATTATAATATTGTATATATATTTCTTTAATACTAATTCTAATATTCTAATAATGCTAGTTTTCTAATAGATTACCTTAGATAAGCCTTAAACTAGATATGATGCTAAACAAGATTTTTGACTTAACATTTTATATAAAATTTCTTAGAGCATAATAGTTAGCATAACATTCTAAGTTAGAATTTTTTCAAGCATACTTGTTTATTCTTTAGTATAACATTCTATGTTAGGATCTTCTTAGAGCATAACAATCATTCTTTTTTTAAAAAAATTGACTTTATTATCCCATGTATATATACAATTAATTTTCTAATTATTTCCAATGATTAGAACTTAATCTAACTTTAAGTATAATTATCACTAGTTCTTTCTTTCTAAAAAATAATTATCATTTGATAAAGAAAAAGATCATCAAAATGCTAACATTAAAAATCAATTTTGATCGTTAATTTATTGAGCTTTTTTAGTTTAAAGTAATAATCTAATTCATGATTTCAAGAAAAAAATGAATTTTATTATTTTTCTAAAATAAAATAGTATTTTCTTAATTTATATTAAAATTTGATTTTGGCTAGGATTAGCCAACTCCGCATTAAGTGACGATGTTGGTGGCGTAGTCACACTTGGGTTTGATGCCACACCTTGTCTTCTTGGCAGCATGATGATGATATTTTTGGATTTTAGAGAAAGAAGAAAATTAAGAGAAGATTTTGGCGGCGTAAGGGTGTAGTCGTCGTTTCTTTGATCTCCCTTCTTCACAGCAGAATCTGTTTAGCTCCACACTCATGCTCTCACAATGGAGGGGAGGGATCTTATTTATAGAAGTAGAGGGGAGGTGTGGGATACTGCCTACATAATCGGCATCTGAGGTGTCCATGGTGACAGTATGAAAATGATGGGTGATGGGTTGATTAACTGGGTGTCAGTTTATTAAAATTTATTAAATTCTTTTTAGCATGAAAATGCCATATCTAGGATATTTTTGGTGAGGTGACAGTTTGAGATTTTTCAAAAAATCTTATTTTTTATTTTAAGAGAAAATTTAAAAGAGGGTATGAGGTGTCGTGATGAGGTTGGAAGTGACTAAAAATATCCCAAATTTTTTTTAATGAAAATTGGGAAAATTGGAGGAGTATTGATGTGGCAACTTAAGAATTTTAAATCAATAAAAAAGAATCTCATTTTTAAATTTTTCATGAAAAATTAAAATATGAGGAATGAGGTATCTTGTGGAGGTTAAAAAATGCTAGGATTTTTTTAAATTTTTTTATATGATAATGGAAAAATAGGGAAATGAGTACTTATGTGGTAAGAGATGGGGATACCATTGCTTATCTCTCTCTTACCATGTGTCATTCTCTTGTAAAGTCCTACTTACAATTGAACTCTTTCTCTCTTTTAGTTAACTACTCTTTGGCTTTTAGTTAGAATTAAACTAACTGGATGATTTTTCTTTTCTTTCCATTTTTCCTTTTCATGTATGCATAATTTCTTACGTGTTTTGTCAATGACTAAGGCGGAGTTTTCATGATAAGGAGTAACGTACATACACTATTGAAAATAATGAGCCAGTGTTTGCAAAAACTATTCTTTTTGCACGTGTTCGTGCCCTTTTGAGTAAATGCACAACCGTACATCAAGAGTGAGTTGACAAGTGTAAATTATATCTTTATTTATAAAATATGCATGCACGTGTTCACGTGTATACATGTGTACATATGCCTAAGGAGTAGTTCACATGGATAACTTATCCACACTGATTCGGTACTTTTAAGGTTTAAGTCCTTTGGCTAGTGGGAGAGGGAGGGGGGAAGTTCACGCAAGGATCAATGATTTGGCTCATGTATACAATGAAAAAATTTGCCATGGAAGTTTTGTTAAATTTTTTGTGTGTACATTTTGTATTGTCAAGGTGGTTTGTTACATCCTCTTCCCCTTAGAGAAATTGAGATATTCTCATCTCGAGAGAAACTTTGGGTGGTCTCCTCGGAGAATGGACTCCTCGATCCAAGTTGCATCTTCTTCAAGAAGTCATTCCATTGTACAAGGTACTCACAAAGAGTATGATTTGTGAGAGGCTTCTCTCTAACCTCTAGAATTCTCTCAGGTTGGACTTCTAGGATTCCTTGAGTTGGCATTACAATTTGTCCATTATCTAAGACATGATCAAGACTTCGGACATAGTGTTTCAGAAGATTACATGGAAAACACTATGAACTTTGAGATGGGGGGGGGGGGGGGGGGGTTTCTAATTTGCAAGCATCCCTACCGAGACATTTGATAACTTTTTAGGGGCCCCAATATCTAGGGCTTAGCTTCTTGAATTTCCCAAGAGATAGATAACTTTTCTTAGGAATCCTTAAGAAGACCATCTTGCCGTCCTTGAATTTGCAAGAAGTTCTCTTGGTGTTTGCATAAGACTTTTGCCTATCTTGAGTAGCCTTAATGTCTTGACGGATCACTTTGGTCTGCTCTTCCATTTCTTCCAGTATTTCCTAGATGCTTCGACCCTTAAGGTCACGGATCTAAAAAATTTAGAGGAGACAAGCACTCTTGCCCATACCATGCATGAAAGGGAGTCATACTAATGCTTTGCTAGTACGAGGCATTATAGGTGAATTCCACCAAGGAAAGATATTGGATCCACTTCTTAGGCTCTCTGGTGTAGTAAGCCCTTAAAATGTCGTCTAGTACTTGATTGACATGTTCACTTTTCCCATCTATTTGTGGATGATAGGCAGTACTGAAGCATAATTGGGCTCCAATAGCCTGGAAGAGACAAGTCCAGAATTTGGATGTGAACAATGAATCTCTATCACTGACTATCCTCTTTGGCAGTCTTTGCAGTCGGAAGATCTCCTTGACAAACAACCTAGCAATGTCAAATGCTTTGAAGGTAGTCTTTACTGGGATGGTATGAGAAACCTTCGTCAGCAAATCCACTACGAGGATAGAATCATAACCTCCCTGCACTGTAGGAAGGCCAACCACAAAGTCCATATTGATACATTCCCATTTCATTTGTGGAATGTCAAGTGGATGTAACTCTCCAGGAAGTTTGATCCTTTCTGCCTTGACTCACTGGAAAGTCAAGCATTGAGTCATGTACCTCAGAACATCAACTTTCATTCTTGACCAATGATAGCTTTTCCTAATAGTGTTGACAATCTTAGCATAGCCGGGGTGTCCAGCTACGGGACTGACATGGGCCTCCTAGAGAATCTTCTTTTTGAGGTCCCAATTGTTAGGCACACATAGCCTATGCTGATAGTACAACAACTCTCCTTCAAGGTGATAATGTTTGTATCGGGGCTCTAATTTTGAACCATCACCTCCTGCTTTAATAGTCTCTCTTAACCCCAGATAATCTGTGTCATTAGGAATCTCTACATCCACTGCTTCTTCCAAGATGGGATTGCTTGGCATGGAAATTGGGCTAGTGAGAAATCCTCCCTTACTCGGATATTCTAAGAATAAATCATTGAGGAATTATTTCCTACTCAAGGCATGAGCTACTACCACATTTTCCTTTCTAGGGCAGCGGAACTTGATCTCAAAATCAAATTCATGAAGCACTTCAAGCAATCTCATATGTCTCATGTTCAAATCTGGCTGTGTGAAGATCCATTTAAGACTTTTGTGATTAGTCATGAGTGTGAACCTTTTGCCCAACAGATAATGATGCCAAAGTTTCAAGGCATGGATGATTGCTAAAAGCTCCAGGTCATGCATAGCATAATTCTTCTCATAAGGTTTTAGCTTTCAAGAAGAATACGTGACTAGATGACCCTCTTGAGTAAGGACACATCCCAAATGCCATGATACTTGCATCAGTGATGACCTCAAATTCCATTGAGAAGTCCGGAAACTTTGGGATAGGAGCAGTGGTGAGACACTCTTTTAGCTTATCAAAGCTTTTTGTCCATACAATCTTAACTTGCTTCTTGAGCAGCTTAGTGAGAGGTGCTTGCTATCAAAGAATAATCCTTGATAAAAATCCTGTACCACCCTGCTAGACCTAGAAATCCTCTGTTTTCTGTGACGTTTTGAGGTGATGGCCAATCTTGGACATCCTTGATCTTTGCAAGATCTATGGATATTCCTTCCTTCAAGACAATTAATCCTAAGTATTCTATCGTCTTCTTGAAGAAATAACACTTCTTCTTCTTCTTAGCGAAGAGCTTGTTCTCGTGAAGTAGCTTGAGAACAATCCATAGATGATTTGGATGTACTTTTTCTTCCTTGGAGTAGATTAGAATGTCATAAAAAAATGCGAGTACAAACTCATCTAGACAAGACTTGAAGATATCCTAGACCCCAACCAACCTATTGAAAGTGGCAAGAGCATTTATAAGCCCAAATGACATTATTGTGAATTCATAATGGCCATACCTGGTATTAAAAGCTATTTTGGGAATGTCCTATTCTTTTATCTGGATTTGATAATATCCAGATCTGAGGTTAATTTTTTAGAAGATCACAGCTCCTTATTATCTATCCAGCAATTCATCGATTCGGGGAATCAGATACTTATTTTTTTTTGTAACAAGATTCAGACTCCTATAGTCAATGCATAATCTAAGGGTTCCGTCCTTCTTCTTTTCGAATAGGATAGGTGGACCCCAAGGGGAATTACTGGGACGAATGAAGCTTTGCTCCAGCAGTTGCTTCAACTGCTCTTTCAGCTCAATAGCTTTGGGTATCGACATCTTGTATGGCCTTCTTGCCACCATTGGTTCAACTCCAGGGATTAATTTTATTTCATAGTCTACTTCCCATTCAGGAGGTAGTTCAGCTGGCTCCTCAGGGAAGACATCAATGAATTCGCCCCTCAGCCATGAAGGTTCTTCTTCATCTTTGTTATCCTCCACTTTGTTTAATTTTATCAGATAGACAAGGAGTCCTTTCCTAATACCCTTCAAGATCCAACTCGCTTTAGCTAGCTAGATTTTTGGCTTGCTTGACTGTCCTTGTGCTTGGATTGTTTCACCTAGGAGATTCTTAAATGTAACTCATCCTTCTCCACAATGAATATTTTTTTACAACAATATATATCATCTCTCACTTGACTTGGGTCTCACCTATATATACTAACTCTACATCAATATGAATCATTCTTTGGGAGCATGTCTTGTGTATCTCTCTCATACTCTCTCTCTCTCTCTCAACATGGTATCAGAGCTATGGATGCGTAGCAACAACAATGAAGATAAGTTGTTTCATTGTTTATACTTGATTGAATTCTTTGCACAAGTGATGATTTGATACATGAACTTGTTCAAATTATAAGTATTAGTTAATTTTGTCTTTAAAAACAAAACCTGCTCTCTTCGTGCTCTCAAATCTTGCCAAAACCGCTTGTCAATCGGAGTTCTGGATCAAAAGTTATGACATTTCAGGATTCAAGACAACAATTCTGCTCGAATCTGCGATTCTTTATTTAAAATTGTAATTTTAATTACAGTTCATTAATCCCCAATTATAGTTCGTTAATCGCTTGTCTTCGTTAATGATGTTGATTACGACAAGCAAACATCTTACTATTTTTAGCAATGTTTTATTCTTGTTCACATTCTTTGTTCGACCGAAATAGCGATTTTCTTATACGCGTCATCTCGTCTTGCATGTTACGTCTCTCTATTTTGGGCTTTCTTTTTAGTCACTCAATGCTTTTTGTCGTTCTTACGTACATCTCCCAATTTTGATTCTCACGTATCTCAACTACACTCGTCTTGTTCATGGTTTGCAGATTCTGCGATCTCATCTTATTTGTTTTCTCTTGAGATATAGGCATGGCCAATTGTGTAATTGTTAACGAATATCCGTCTGCCCAACGTTCAGTTCCCTTCTTCCAAGGACAAGGCTTTCCTGGGTGGAAATAAAAGATGATGCTAATTCTTGAAGGTGACAAATTATTTGATATTTTTTTGGGCGACCTGTCTTGCCCAGTTCAACCTATTGATGTGATGAATGACAATTCTCTTATTACTGATGGCCCGTTATTTGAACAATGGAAAATTGATCATACTGATTGGATTCGTCGTGACAAAGCGGCTCGTCGTTATATATTATCTGCACTTCCTGACTCACTTATGTTGGATGTCTTTCATCTGGAAACCTCTCATGCTGTTTGGGAGTATCTTATCTCAACGTTTGAGAAGAGATCGGTCACCGAAATTTTATATCTCCAAATTTGTTTAAAGAATCTTCAATATAAGGTTGGTACCTCTATGCACTCTCATATCGAGGCTTTTAAAGACATTATCAATCAGCTTGTTGCTATCGGCGCTCATGTTGCTAAAAATCAGATTGTTACTCAACTTCTTCATACCATCAAAGATCCTTTATATGACAATATCATCACTATTTTGTCTAACAAGGATGATATCCACTTTGACAAAGCATGTATATCTCTTATTGAATATTCTCAACGTCATGAGCATCATTTGGAAAAATTTGATGCTGTTTTGGTCACTCGTGAACAAAGGGATTTTGATGCTGCTTTTGTTGCTCGCAAGCGTCCCGCTTCACGTTTTTAGCAGGGTGGACGCCCTAATCAAGGTGGTAAATCTTCTCGTCTTGCTTATCCTAACAAACACTGTTCTTATTGTGATAAGAAAGGCCATGTGGCTTCTGATTGCTGGGCACATCAATATGATGAGGAGCATGGAGTTACTAGCAACCTCGCTCATCCAAAAGTTTTCCTCCTTGTGATTATTGTGCACATATAGATCATCCATCTCGTCGTTGTTATAAACGCAGATATGATGAAGAATGTTCTTGAGCTTATATTGTTCAACAAACTACAACTGATGATGATCATACTCATCAGAAGCTCAATTTTTTCCATCATGATATCTCTCCAGAAAAGGTACTTCATGTTCATGATGGTTCTCTATTCATCGTTGATTCAAGTGCCACTGGAAACATCACATACCAAGAATCGGAGTGGCTTCACAATTATCATTCTCTTCCTTCAAGAAGTTTGTTTACCTTGCGGATGATACGACTTGTCAAGTCAAAGGAGTGGGTGATTTATATCTGGGGACCATTTCATCCACTAGAATATTAAGAGGATTTATTCACATTCCAGATTTGCAAAGAAATCTTCTTTCTGTTGCTCGTCTAGTTGATATTGGTTTGTTTGTTGGCTTTGATCATAATCAATGTCGTATAGAGAAAGACGGACATACTATAGCAGTGGCTCCTCAACATGGTAATCTATTTGAGCTATCATTGAACGATACGGTTGCAAATGTTGTTATTGCCCCTGGAGATGCAGATTGCAAATTATGGCATCAACGATTTGCACACTCGGATTTTGCAAAAATTCTTGATCTTCATCGTCATGGTCTTGTGCAAGGTATGGATCTTAAATCTCATCCATGTATGGGAATATGTGAGTATTGTGCACTTGGAAAACACCATTGTTCGCCTTTCCACACTTCTACTTCATCACATTCCTGTGCTCTCTTGGATTTGGTTCATACTGATATTTGCGGTCCTTTTCCTACCTCAAAGTCTCAATATCGATATTTTATAACTTTCATTGATGATTTCTCACGGTACACACATGTCTATCTTCTTCGACATAAGTCTGAGGCTTTATCTATATTTAAACAATACAAGATAAGTGTGGAGCTTCAAACTGGATTCTCTATAAAGCCTCTTCATAGTGACAATGGCGGTGAATATTATCCAATCTATTTGACGACTTCTATAAGGATCAAGGTATTCATCATGAGTTTACAGTTCCTTATTCTCCTCAGCAAAATGGTGTTGCTGAGCGTAAAAATTGCACTATTCTTAATGTTATACATTGCATGCTTATACACTCTAGTTTGTCTCAAAAGTTTTGGACTGAAGCACTTCTAACAGCCGTTTTTATTCAAAATCATCTTCCAACAACTGCACCTTACTGGTAAAATTCCTATAACAATCTAGACAGGGAAGACACCTTCACTCTCTCACTTTCGCACATTTGGCTGCATCGCTTATATTCATGTGCCCAAGGACACTCGATATAAGTTGGATCCTCCAGTTTTGAAGGTTATTTTTCTTGGTTATTCAGATCATTCCAAAGGTTACAATTTTTATGATCCTTCTACTCAAAAGGTTATCATTAGTCGTGATGCTATATTTGATGAGAAGACTATGGGTGGCACATGGTCGTCAGATGTTTCAGATGATACACAGTCTTTGCTTAGTGTATTTCCTCACTTGCTTTGTGAGCCTACTAATTCTGATGATCATAAACCTCCTTCACCTCCAAAGAAGATTGATGAAAATTTGGAGATATATGTCAATCTTCCTATTGAGATAGAGCATGGATTCTATTCTATTGAATATGATTTCTTTGATGATGCTATGTCTGTCCAAGAGGATCCAATATCGTATATGGAAGCTATCAATTCGTCTCAAAGGGATCAATGGCAAGAAGCTATGCAAGTTGAGTACGATTCTTTAATCTCCAAAGGTACATGGATTCTTACTGAACTCCCCCCAAATCGTGTTCCTATCAAATGTAAATGGGTTTATAAAACCAAGACCAAAGCTGATGGCTCGTTTGATAAGTTCAAAGCACGACTTGTTGCAAAAGGTTACTTGTAGATTGTAGGAGTAGATTATCAAGAAACATTTTCTCCCGTTGTGTGCTCCACAACTGTTCGTATGCTTTTGGCTTTTGCAACACTATTTGATCTAGAAATTCACCAAATGGATGTTAAAACGGCTTTTCTCAATGGAGATCTTGAAGAAGAAATCTATATGGAGCAACCTGAAGGTTTTATGATTTCAGGAAAGGAGCATCTTGTATGCTAGCTTCATCGTGCATTATATGGATTGAAGCAAGCCTCTCATGCTTGGTATATTAAGATTGATCAGTTCCTCACATCTAAAGGTTTTGTTGCATGTTTTGCTGACCCAAATCTTTACATCAAAAGGGAGGACAAATGTTTTATTATTCTTGCTCTATATGTTGATGATATTATTCTTGTGTAAAATAATATTGCTTTCTTGGATGCTATGAAGAAGCTTTTATCGACTACATTTGAAATGGTGGATCTTGGTGAGATACATTCTTGTTTGGGTATTCAAGTTCAACGACACCAACAACAAGGCATTCTTCTTCTTCGCCAGACAAAGTTTATTAATGATATTGTTAAGAAGTTTGGGTTGATAAATGCGCACAATGCCAACACTCCCATTCTTTCGAGCTCTACCAAGGGTACATCTACAACACGCAATGAAGAATTAGCCATTCATCAACCTTTTGCTAATCTTGTTGGTTGTCTTCAATTTATTGGTTTAAATACAAGACTAGATATTTTATTTACAGCTAACTTTTTGGGACGATATCTTTCTTCCTCTTCCACTATTCATTGGAGTGCTGCAAAACGTATTCTTAAGTACCTCAAGGGTACTAAGGAGTTTGGTCTTATTTATCGTCGTCGAGAGGATTCTTCTTTATCTTCTTCAACTTGTCTTGACCTTATTGGATATACAGATACTGATTGGGCAAGTTCACATTTATCCATGCGATCAACAAGTGGGAATTGTTTCTTTGTAAATGGATGTTTGGTTTCTTGGTCTAGCAAGAAACAACGATGTGTTGCGGTTTCTACAACTGAGGCCGAATATGTTGCTGCATCATTAGCAGCTCGCGAGCTAGTTTGGCTTCGACAACTACTTGCAGATTTGGGACATCCTTCATCATCTAGTACACCTCTTCGATGCGACAACCAAAGTGCTATTAGTCTTACAAAAGACTATATACAACCAAAGTGCTATTAGTCTTACCAAGTCAAGAAAGGTTCCATTATGGTGGAACATTGTCCCAGTGATCAAATGGTTGCAGATATCTTCACAAAAGATCTTAGTGAAGCCTGCTTTAGTTCATTAAGACATGCACTTGGTATTGTTCTAAGTTCTTGTCTCACTGATTGAGGCATGTATCATTGTATTCAAGAAAACTTTATAGTAAATCATTTTTGTATCGTAGGTATGTGTAGGGGCTCGGGTTTTTCCCTTGTTCTCCCCAAGGGTTTTTTCACTCGCAGCCAGAGACCTTTGTTTGAGTGGGGATGTTACAACTATATATATCATCTCTCACTTGAATTGGGTCTCACCTATATATACTAACTCTACATCAATATGAATCATTCTTTGGGAGCATGTCTTGTGTATCTCTCTCGTACTCTCTCTCTCTCTCAACATATTTGCCTGATTGGGACTCAACCAATCCATTCCTAGCAGACAGTCATATACCCCTAAAGGCATAACCCGAAAATTTACTTTTGTGGTTTCTCCATCTAACTCAAACTGTATGTTGTTTATGGCATGAGTTGAGATTGTTTCTATTTGCTAGCTCTACCATTAGTTTTCTAGCACATTCAGGATTTAACTTCAGCCTCTTAGCACATTTTGGAGAAATAAAGGAATGAATTGTGCCACAATCAATGAGGATTTTAAAAGGAATACCTTGATATTCTGCGGGTGTTTGGATGACACAAAATTGCCATCCAATGGCTTGATTATTCACAGATGCATGAATGGACTCTCTTGACTTCTTCTTCCATAGTTGGATCCACTTCTTCCAGTGTGATGGCACATGCACGGATTCCAGCTCCACAGCCTACTCCTTGCCCCATTCCATGACCAACCCCTCGCCCTTCTCCTCACCTAGCTCCACGTCCATGTCCTCTTTTATTCAAATTCTCATTTCTTTGGGGGGCATTGTAGGACGTTGGCATTGGTATTGGTCCCTTTATTTGGGCATTCAGAGCGAAAACAACCTAACTGATTACATCTCCAGCATTGTGGCTCATTATTCCATGTGTTGTTATCTCTGCAATGATTTTGAGGAGCACTTATTGCATTAGCTTGTCCTTGATTGTAACTTCTTTGTTGTTGATATCCTACTTGTGCTCTTTTGGAGTAGGGAAATCTATTGTTGAACCTATTATTTGACTTAGAGTAAGCCTTGCATGGTCATAAAGTACCCTTCCAGGGTCATTCCCAACTGCTTGAGGTCAAAGAACTCATTCATCTTGAGTGTCCGATAGGCAAGGGGTAAGTAGCAATTTTGGACAGCCTCCTTAATTTCATTCTACGTAACATTAGGCTCAGAGACTGATTTGTCTTGACGCCACTATTTCCACCATATTTTAGCTTCATCTGTAAGCCTCAACCTTGTTATCATTGCCCGATTAGCAACACTTGTGCTAGCAACAGAGAAATAATCCTCCATCTGCTCTATCCAAGTTTCAACATTAATGGCGACTTTTGCTCCTTCACCATTAAATTCTGGCGGCTTTACTTGTTTGAGAAAAAATTATCTTTCTTTCTCCTCAGCCACCAATTCCGTGACTTGCTAGAACAACAACTCCATCGGTGTAGGATTGGAAGGAACCTAAAATGCGATAATTTCTTAGCATTGAGAAATTCACGATTTATAATTCGTAAAGATTACAAGTCTTCTTTATCTCAAACCAAGATTTTTTTTTCAACCATGATAGAATATTTCCAAAAAAAGAGTATATTATATATTTTGTAACAAGCACCATAGGCTTTACAAATTTTTTTATTTTCATGGGCTTATCTTGCAGACTACTAAAGCTCCATACATATTTTTTGGCTTCTTGTATTTAAGAAATTTTACAAATTTATCCATGGATTTTGGATAAAGAGAGGAAGTAATAAGTAGGAGGTTCTTTGGAAGTATCCAACACCAAAGATCTATTAGGAAGATTTGGCAATTCCTTCACCTCATAATTATCTTGATGAGTACGATAGACTACCATCACCAGATTTTGTTGGATGATGTTGAAAATGGAACTATAGATCCATTGATTTAGAGACATTGTCTCGCTATTGCTGTGCACTATCGAATTCATATCACTTCTATGAAATATATAAAGCCTAACGAGTTGGAGTCTTTCTACCCAATGTAATGCCCATAAGCTATACTCAATGCTGCTTGTTCAAAGAGTAAAAATTGGCTGGTAAGTAGGTGTTTGTGCCCAATTTTCCTCTAGGGTCCACCACTCAGGATTAGTCTAAATTTTTGGGGGAATAAAAATATTTTCCATAATGCGGAAAATTTCCTTTCTCAGTGAAAGAGAACGTTGGTTTTCATGTTGATATATTTCCTGGAATAATCATTCTTCATCCTGCACATAATTTCCAAGATGAGCAATGTTATTTAAGAAAAATTCCAGTGAGAGATTAGTAAAATTTTTCTGACCAATAGTCCTGGCCTCAAACTGCATCATTTTACCCATAGATCCATTTGTAAATAAATCCTACGAATTTCATTTCCAAGATCTTTTCTAGGGATTATGCTTATGGCAGTTTTTGGCCTAAGTCATTCTCTCTTAACGCGTGATTATTCTTTAGAGTATTTAAAAAAATATTTTTATATTTTTGAAAAACAAAATTTCCTTGCTCTAATACCACGTGTGACGTATGAACCCGCTAAATATAGTCAATAACGTTTGGTGGTCGTATGGGGTTTTTCCTAGCTACCACCGTCTACACTCCACTGGAATGTTTGGGACTTTGATAAGTCTAGGCAATTCGAGGTTCACCTCATAGGGGAATGTCCTGCCTCATCCCACAAGAATCGACTTGAGTGTTTCCTCTTGACCTAACAGTCTCCTATCTTTAGCTAGCTCACATTAATTAGAGGTGTCCTCAGAGAGGCTTCTCATCCGAACAAAGAGGGGCCATTACCCTTGATTCATGGAGTGCAACACTTTTTCCCAGTAACAGGCTCGAGTTCGTGGAACCCTAACACGTTCTAGCACAGCCCCTACACATTTCCCCTAAGATAATGATGAGCCCGGGTTATAAGACTCTGACCCTAGGATAAGTCATTGCGCCAGCTCTTATCCTATTTTCCCTTTCAGGAAAACACCCAACTCATTGGGTCCACCTTTCCATCGAATGCCTTTCATCGGGAAAGGTTGCTTACTTGCTTCCCTTTAAACCATGTTTTATTTAGTTATCTAAACAAAGCATATTACCACGCTGTTGAACACATAAAAACAGCTTCATTAATTTTAGCATAGCGTTTGTTTCACGTCTTTGTCAATTCATGACACGAAAAAAGTGAAACCAATCCTTTCAAAACATTGGATAAAAGCATATTTATATATTTTTAGTTCCACCTTGAAAACGAGAGGTGCATCCACCCTCAAAATCCAGAGAAACGTTTCTAGCATGCATCTCCAAGCTTCAATGCAAAATTGCATTGATAACAATACAAATTTCTTCTCCGTCTTAGGATCAACGACATATTCTAGGAATAAATTCTGACTAGAGCTCCTCATGGTTATGAGTTGCCATAGGAGGCAACCTTTCGTACTAGACCGTGCGTCCTAGGCACTGGTCAGACAGTCTAGGCAAACCAAAACATATATCCAACTCATTCAAGCTCCAGCAGTTCACCCTAGGGGAAAGTCAACCACTAAAATCGCCCTTAATCTGGACAAGAATATTTCCTTCCATTAGTGAAGAAATCACAATCACATCTTGGTTTTGAAAATCACAAACCATCAACCATCCAGTCCTTTGCAGTCAATATTTCTTTAGCAACTAATGCTACTAAAATAGTAATTTATAAAGCCGGTTATTACTTTATCAAAAAGAATTTTAAATGACTTTGATTTTGACAACCAATGATTTCTAAAGACTTCCATTCCCTGCTTCTTTCTTTTTGCGGCTATTGAATTTTCTACGGAAAAACTTAGCTTGATTTGTTTTGCAAATTTCTTAATTTTTCAAAATTATGGCAATCAATTCTTTTCTTTCTTCAAATTACATTCTTTTCCTATGACATTTTTTTCTAAGTTTACTAAACAAACCATTTCCTATACTTTCGTATTTATATGTTTTGTCACCCAAGAAATAGGAAATCAATTTCTATATAATAATCTATATTTCATACGTCATCTAGGATAGTTTATGATTACAAAAGTATTTTCGTGGCCAAATCAATAGACACTATTCTTATTTAAACGAGTCTTTAATTCTATTAACAATTATTATTATCATAGAAATAATTTTTATATGTTTAAACGTTCATAGAAATCGTTAATCTTTAGTCAAAATAATAACTCAAATTTCAATGATACATCTAAATAATTATTACTATAACTATACTTAACTATTAGAGATGGGCTTAACTAATTTATCCTTAGTTAATATTTAATATTTCTAAAGATTCCACTAATTTCATTATTATAAGTGTGATATTAAAATGTATGGTTAGCTCAATCATGGAAAGAATTCTAATATTTTATATGTTTTTCTTTAATACTAATTCTAATATTCTAATAATGCTAGTTTCCTAATAGATTACCTTGGATAAACCTTAAACTAGATATGATACTAAACAAGATTTTTGACTTAACATTTTATGCAATTTTTCCTAGAATATAATAGTTAGCATAACGTTCTAAGTTAGAAACTTTTCAAGCATACTTGTTTATTCTTTAGTATAATAGTCTTTTTAACATGAAAATGTCATGTGTAGGATACTTTTAGTGAGGTGTCACTTTGAGATTTTTCAAAAAAATCTCGTTTTTTTATTTTAAGAGAAAATTAGAAAGAGGGTTTTAAATCAATTTAAAAAATCTCATTTTTTAAATTTTCATGAAAAATTAGGATATGAGAAATGAGGTGTCTTGTGGAGGTTAAAAAGTACTAGGATTTTTTCTAAATTTTTTAATATTATAGTTGGAAAAATAGGGAAATGAGTACCTATGTGGGAAGAGATTGGAGGAAAAGTACATTCTCTTTCTAATCATTGCTTATCTCTCTCTCACCATGTGTCATTCTCTTGTAAAGTCCTACTTACAATTGAACTCTTTCTCTCTTTTAATTAACTACTCTTTGGCTTTTAGTTAGAATTAGACTCACTGGATGATTTTTCTTTTCTTCCCATTTTTTCTTTTCATACATGCATAATTTCTTACGTGTTTGTCGATGACTAAGGTGGAGTTTTCATGATAAGAAATAACACACATATGCTATTGAAAATAATGAGACAGTGTTTGCAAAAACTATTCTTTTTGCACGTGTTCCCGTGCTTTTAAGTAAATGCACAATAGTACATCAAGAGTGAGTTGACAAGTGTAAATAATATCTTTATTTATGAAATGTGCATGCATGTGTTCATGTGTATATGTGTGTACATATGCCTAACGAGGAGTTCACATGGATAACGTATCCCCACTGATTCAATACTTTTAAGGCTTAAGTCCTTTGGCTAGTGGGAGTGGGGGCATTCATGCAAGGATCAAGAATTTTGCTTGTGTATATGATGAAGAAAATTTCCATGGGAGATTTCTATAATTTTTGTGTGTGCATTTTGTGTTGTCAAGGCAGTTTGTTACACTCAGACACACTTTCTTTCCTCCATAGTCTCTTGGAGAAATACATGGGTTTAAGGTAGGTATCTTCTTCTCTTACACTAGCTTCCATTCTTGTGATATGTATAGTTTTAGGATGTATGTATGTATGTATGTATGTGTCTAAGATTAAGAGAAGAAGAAAAATGATCATGTAAGTTTTTTATTTACTACAATTCTTAGCTTGATATTAATATAAATAGTATGCAATAGAGAGAGAGAGAGAGAGAGAGAGAGAGAGAGAGAGAGAGAGAGAGAGACAGAGACAGAGACAGAGAAACAAAAGAGTAAAAGAGAGAAAAACTATGGTTGAGTTCTTGCTTTGTTTCCTTTAATGTTTGTGCTCTATAACGTGGATTATTAGTCACTGTATTTAGCTTGTTTTTAGTATAAAATGTACATGAGAGAGAGAGAGAGAGAGAGAGAGAGAGAGAGAGAGAGAGAGAGAGAGAGAGAGAGAGAGAGAGAGAGAGAGAGAGAGAGAGAGAGAGAGAGAGAGAGAGGAATATAAAAAGAATATATGAGAGATCAAAAGGGAGGGGTGTAAGGTTTAGAATAAAGTATAAACTTGTGCATAGGGATATGAGTGGAGGGAGAGAAGGGGTATAAGAGGTGAATTTAAGAAAGATGTTTCCACATATTCTATGTATTTTTTAATTTCTTTATCACTCTCACTATTGTGTGGCTACATATTCATTGAAGGAAAATTAGGGGAATGGCATCTATAAAAGTATTTTACATATATGCATATGGGATATTTACTCATGATCCTAACAAGTTTTTCTAGGATGAAAACTTATAGTCCACTAAATAGTCTAAGTTTCCATTATTAAGTTCTAATAACTTAATGAGAAATTTGGGTGGATCACATGTGCAATGACTTATTTTAAGAGTACAAGTTATCTAAGCCAAAAAATATCAAAGAGTGATGCATTTACAGAAAAATAGCATTTACGAGTACTTTAGAAAAAGTCTTGTAATTGTGCTCATGGTTGCTTGTGGGGTAGGTCTATTCATTTCAATCAATATGACCCTATTTGGAGTTTGTGTGACAAAATTATGGCTAGAACAACTTGTAGCTAGGCACTAGGCCTGCATGAAACACAAACTCAGTGAAAGCATTGAAGTAAACAAGGAGAAGGCTAGTTGATGCTTTTGATGCACATGAAAAGGACTAATAAGACATGAATTAGATAAGCCTTAGGTATTTGATATATAATTCAAGTTGCATAATGATATATGTAACCATAATCAAATATCAAATATATGATTCAAGTTTCATGATGAAATATGTAATCTGAATCAATAAAAATATAAGGGATTTGACTATTGTTTTTTTATTCTAAGTGTCAACTTGAAGAAGATGCTCAATATGCTAAAGGTGTAGATGATGTTTGATGAGTTTCCTAATGCTATAGATGTGTTTTCAATAAATGCTTTGCATAAAAATGCAAAGGATATATTCCTTGTGGATACATATGATATAATGACAATGAACTCTTTGTTTGAATATGAAAATGATATAGTGATAATGAATGCAACTAAGACCATGAAAGTGCATGTCAATGATGCTTTGACTATGAGTGCAAATGATATTTTAATGGAGAATGTAGATGATGATTTGATTAAGGATGTAGTTGTGAAGGATGAAAATGTTATTTAATATGTGTAAGCCAAATAAAATGTTTTTTCAAGGTGCTTCCTTAGCATAAATCAAAGAGGATTGAACACTTATCATACACATTGTGCATTTGAGCACCCCCTCTGCATACAATATGGCATAACACTTGTTTGATTCTGATTGAGTGTGTGAGGAAGCCTAGGTTGATTAGGTGTGGGTGTGAGATTAATGTGTGGTTCAATGGACTAAAAGATATGATTTGTGAAAATAGACAATGGTCAATGGGTCAAATCCTTAAACTAATAAAGAATGCTTGTTGATAGAGGCCACAATATTCAGTCAAGGAGGTGCCCAAGTATCGTATGTGTGGTGTATTATATGCCAATATTGTGGGACACTCCTACTTGGAGTTCACAACATGCAATTAGGAATTGGACTACAAAATGCACTATCTCATTATGAGGTGACATTTGCTAGTGCAAGAACCAATCCCTCATGGATGCAGGGCTGTGGCGGTTTAGTGTTTGAGTCCTGATAGTATGTTTAGCATGAGAGAGCCACTATTAGGCCTGTTTTAGGTCCCAATATGTGGTGCATTTGCAAGGAGTCTTTAGGATTCTCACTATTACTTAAGACTTACAATTCACATTTATATCTCCCTATTTGAAGGTAGAATGAGAGGAACAAGTGGTCATTCCTAGTGGTTTCAAGTCTATATTATGTCTTTTAATACGAGTAATTCAATAAGTGCTAAAGGTGGTCTATCAATACTTTATAAACTAGCAAGGGCTCTTATTGGCCAATAATCCATGTTATTAAATTTTTTTCCCACAAATGACCTCATTTTTTAATTTCAAGCCTTGTGGGTTAAGTCTTCTTATACGTGTCATGCAAACAAATCTAATGAAATGTGTAAGTGAAAATTTCACTTTTGAGCGTGATCAAATCATTGCATAACATAGGACTCAAGATAAGAGTGCACTTAGGCCTCTTGTGCATGATGTCACAATTTTTTACTTGCTTCCACATCATGACACTAGGATATGTGAGGTCTTGGATGATTTGCAAGTTCAAGCGGGAGATCCCTCCTACGGAAGAAAGAGGCATGAAGCCTTAAGGATAAGCATTCCTTGAGTGATAAAGGTGTAGCCTCATGAAAGTTAGCCACCCTTTCCACCCTATCTAGCAATACTATAACCAAGGAAGGGGTTGACACATATGTAATTAGTAAGGATGAATAGAATGATTGTGACAAATGAGAGTTGGAAGCCCAAGAGTGTGCACAAGAGGGAGAGAGAGTGCTCAAGTACAAGAAGAAGATCTTGCTTAGGAAGTTGCTCAAAGGTACAACTAGTACACTCTCCTCAATTGTGAGTGTGTACTTTGGGATATTTATATAGCCTCTCGAGAATTTAGGTAGGGTTTCCCCTTGCTCTCCTTGTCCTCTAGTCCATTTACACCTAGCTATCCTTATCATGTCCAGTATAAGGAGAGTTCCCATGCTTACTTCTCAACCCCCCCTCAATGCAGGTGGCATTGGATAAAGTATGATAGGATGTCCCCACTTAATCCACAATGAGATGCCTTTATAAATTAGGCTACAAAAGAAGGTTATAGGTAGATAGTGTTACAAGACTCAAAAGAATCGATCATCTTTGGATTGGGAGGCAATGTTGGCCTCCAATTCCTTAGTGAAAGGTGAAAATGATCGAAGCTTGCTTGGAAGTGAGCTATAGTGGAAAGCAAGAGCAAGAAGAGAGAGAGACACAAACGGGAACTCCAACAGTCACAATGTGTGACCAGGCCTTCCTTTATTCAAACTTTCACTAAAAGAATGAAGAACAAAGTGATGGTGACGGGCGCCCGCCACCTACAGTGTGCAGTGGCAGGTACTATTAGTGTAGTAATACATGGGTGGCTAAGCAAAGGCGCCTTTACCCCCAACAACCTCCCACTTAAAGGTGAATCTGCCCTAGTGAGGAGTGAAAAGAAAAAGAGAAGATAGTACAATGTACACATGTACAACAGGATGAGGAAAAATGCCATCTCATCCAACACCCATTAATCTCCTAAGGAAGCCAAAGTGCTCAGTAGTGAGGCTTTTCATGAGTAGATATGCAGGATTTTTGTTAGTGGAGATCTTGACAAGGTCAATAGACTTGTCCTCCACAACCCCACGTATGAAGTGATACCTCACCTCAATGTGTTTCATCTTCCCATGGAAGATTGGATTCTTGGATAGCTGAATAGCACTCATAGAATCCGAGTGCCATGTAGGTATATTATCAATCCCAAGGTCATGAACCAAACAGCCCAACCATATGGCCTCCTTGCAAGCCTCAATGGCCACAACATACTTGGCCTCTATGGTAGAGAGAGCTGTACACTTTTGAACCCTGGACATCTAAGAAATAGCACCTCCAGCATAGGTGAAGACATGACTTCATCAAAGTCAACTCCATGCTCTTGTTTAAAACCCTTAGTAACAAGTCTTGCCTAATAAGCCGGCTTGGGGTTTCTAGGGGTACTTTTCAGCTTGTACACCCATTTTCATGCCAAAGCCTTATTGCCTTGAGGCAGTGCAACCAAATCTCAAGTCATATTCTTGTGCAACGAGTCTATCTCACACTTCATAGCCCTCTCGCAGGAGTGACTATCACCCCTGCGCATAGCCTCATCATAGGTGAGAGGCTCTCATGTATCTGTAACCAAGACATAATGCATCAAGGGCTCAAATCTATCAGGTGGACATCTATCTCTCACAGTAGGCTCTGTAGTCATCCAACACCCTGGCCATATGTACCAATTGTTGTTGTAGGCTATCCAACTGGCTATGCAAGAGCATGTGGCTCCTCTTGGAATATAACCCTACGTATCTCTACCACCTTCTCAGGCTGCCTATGCATCTTGTCTTCATGGAAGACTACATCATGGATGCGGATGACTTTTCGTGCTTGCGGATCCCAGAGGCGGTAAACCATCTCGCCTGCATTTGACACTCTTAGAATCCAACTTAGTATGCTTGTCTTTGGGCACATGGAAAAATGCCTCACATCCAAAGACATGTAGATGCGAATAAGATGGAGGTTTCCCAGTCCATACCTCCTCTACAACCTGGAAATCCAAACCACTAGAAGGTGATCTATTTATGACATGCACAGCTATACTGACTGCCTCAGTCCAAAAGCTTTGTGGTAAGCCTGCATGGCTAAGCATACTGCGTATACACTCCTAGATGGTTCTATTCATCCCTCAATCAAACCATTCTGGGGTGGGGTATAGGGGGCAGTCAATTGACGCTTGATATCCCTCTCATCACAATATAAAATCCCTGAGTACCCTATTCATAACATTTGTCATGTATGCCACACTGAGTTCGTTGCACCCTGTGGGAGAGTACACATTCGTACTAACCCCAAGGGAGTCTTCATGGTTGTGATATCCCTACTCTTAAATACGAGCTGAAACTGATCATACCTTGAGTAAAGGTCACCCAAAGAATAGATCATTCTGCCTATGCAAAAGCCTCTGCAAATTCATCAACCACACAACCTACACCCACATTTCTTATGGTCACTTTATTGACCAATTGCATATCTTGAATAAATCTCAAAGCCCCATTCTTTTTTGGCACAGTAATACCAGGTTGAAGAGGGCTCCAATATCTTCATACAAATCTTTTTATTTAGCAAATCCATTAGCTTTGGTAAGTAAGCTTTAGGCACTGGAATAGACCTCAAGTTCTATGGTACATGTGGCAAAATAAATGTTACCATAGCAGAGACAACATTCGGATCCACACAACCTATTTCAGTAGACTGAAATGTAAATACTTTCCCATGTCTAGCCAATCTCTACATAATGTTTCAATTCTTATAATGTTTCAGCTCTATAAACTAATGACCTATATCTTTAGGATCAAGTTAGGATCCCATAAGCTTGGTTTCCTTGATACTTTTTCATACATACCCTCACTTCTTGGTTGAAGTGGCAAAGCAAAAGGCTTCACCTTTTTTTCAATGTCTTATACTTTGTCTCCACAAGTGCTTAAGCCATAGTGTCGGTAATATTCAGCCCATAAAAGAGGCCTTAAATGCCTTCATTTTAAGCTAACAACCCCAATGCTCTCATCTCCTTAGTAGCCTGTTCCATAGATATGCATTTAGCCTTGCACATAGCTTCTGTAGGCTTAAACCAACATGAACTCTTTGTTGTAAACTAAGAATGACCAATAGTAAATACATGCTTTATCCTATCAAGAGGCGAGTACATCCTCTAAACAACACTACTATAGCTCCGCATTATAGCAGTGCTTAATGAAAATCCGGGGCTTTGAATTCCTTGCATTTGGAGGCAAAGGAGACACTCAAAGCATATCCCGAATTCCTAGGGTGATTCACACAAACGGTAAGAAATTGGACTGCTTTCCTCTCACCCTTGCTTCTAACTCTTGCATAAGTACAATCATCATCAAGCACCTTTGTTTCCATATGCACTGCTATTATGTAGGGCTATCCCAAAATCACTTCATATGAGGAATTATCTTGCACAAAGTGTTGCTCTTCTTGTACATCACCAATCATCACTTTTACATTAGGACATATAGCATAGAGCTCCCCCATAGAATTACTTGTAGCTCTCATATGCCAACCATGATCAGTGTCCACAGGCCATATACCATTCTTATACAATCCATGCTCAATGACATTAATCTTGGACCTATGGTCAAGCAAAGCAACACAAGGAGTTTCACGCTCCCCTACTTTCACTACCATTTCAGTGGTAGACCTTGCCTAGTGATTTTTTGTGTAATGACTCTGAGGAATAAATCTTGGAGTCTCTTCCCTATATTGTTGCATATGCCTTACTCCACCATGCATACTGCTACAAGACAATGCATTTTCAGCCATTTTCTTCTCTTTTCCACATGCTATCCAACCATGATTAGCAACATCTTGCATAGATAAACCAACACTTATATAATGCTCGTACTCAACTTGAATATCCAACAAACTAATTTCCTCTTCAAGTTGGAGCAATGCACTAATGGTATCACCAAGAAAATAATGCTTCTCTTAATCATTCCAATGATTTTGTCATGAAATTCCTACTTGGTGATGCCAAGCACCTCTCCCAAGGTGAATTCCACCCGACTATTTAAGATCTGTTTTTCAAAAACCTTTTTAAGATCTGTGGCTATCTCAATATTAGACTGCAACTTATATCCTAGCTGCTTTCCCTTTAGCTTGCCATCTTGTTTGCTATTGTGTTTTTGCTCCTAATGACTGACCTCTTCCATAACATGCTACTCAAGACCTGGCTGATTTGCAACTATAGGCTGATCCACACTTCTTCTTGTCACTCTCTTAGATATCCCTACATTATCTTCATCTCTCTTTCTTTTCTCTTCCACAAGTACATATGTGATTTGCACCTTTTCTAAATACGCATACACTAAATATGCATCTACTGGTGATTCCCAACTAGTTATATCACGAACGTCTTGCCCTACATGAGACATTTCACTATCAATAACTTTCCTCTTTTTAGCTCCATGCAAAGCATGTGTACATATTGCATCCTTCAAACCACCATCACTTGGCTAGGTATTCTATCCAATTGTAGACCAAAAGTATAATCATGTATTGCTGCATAAGCACTTCAAACAACCAAGTCTTCCAACAACTTTTGCATACCTCCCTTTTCAAAAATTCAAAGCAAGAGGAAATCCCATTTCTTGTGCATGGATCTTTCCATCTTTCTAAAATATGAGATGTCGTGCCAAGCCCTCTTGATAAGCAACACAATCCTTCCTTTCATGCTGCAAACTATCACACCACAAACTGCTTGTCCCCTTTCCTGTTGTCCTTTCTCATCCAATTTTGCAACTTTCAACTGAATATTATGCATGCCTTTGGCCAATTCGTCTAATATATCTTTCCTAACAGTGGGAACAATAGGCGTAGCCATAGGGTTTGCCACAAAAGTCTGTGGCTTACTGTATACATCAACTATTTTGCATGTAACAATGGGCAAGCTAGATACATGCAATCTTTCTCTTCTTCTATGCTTTTTCACCACTGAACAGCAGCTTTCTTAAACATGCCTCCACTTTGTTGTAAGCCATTTCTCTATAGTCTCACCCTCTAACAAATCATCAAGCTTCTCTTGAAGCTTAGGATCTGTTGCTTGTAGGAACAATTCAATTTTCTAACTTGCAATAGCTTGTTGTTCTACAAGATCTAACTGCTTAGACCAACTTTCAAATTCTCTTAATAATTTTGTAGCCATAAGACCCTTATTGGGTCGTAGAACCCACTCCTGGAAAGTCTTGCATGGGTAATCAAAGTGGTGTCTTGAATGTAAAATTCTTCCTCGATGAGTGTCTTCTAGAAAGCTACCTAGTTAGTATCCTGCATGTGTAATTCACTAACTTAGGCTTTTAATTCATGTATAGTGACCCATACAAAATAATGGCTCCATGCAAGTTGAGCCACCCCAAAGAATTCCATCTTTTGAGCATAGGTATGCAAATATGCAGATACATTCTTGCCATTAAACAACTTTATCTCACACTCAACAGCTTGCAAAGAAATCATCACAACAGTTTCTATTTGAGCAGAAGCCTACATCACACATTGTTGTTGTTATACCTACATAAGCACGTTCATATTTTGCACTAACTATTGCAAAAAATCACTAGAAATTGTGCTTGAAGGTTATCCCATATTTTCTTTCCTTCTATGACGACCTTTCACGTCAGGTTTACCAATGTCGAAAGGGTTTTAGTCGAAAGGTTGTATCTACCAGGGATCAAAGAGAGAAGAAAGTAGAGAATAGGAGATAGAAGAGAAGAAAAAGAATAGACAAGAGGCACACAAGATAAAGACAAAGCTCAATGAATCACAAAACTATGTATTGATAGAACCTCAGAAGATAAATAAAATCCTTGTCTATGACTACTCGTAAGCAATCTCCAAGCATTAGATTTCTTGGAGCTCCCTAGTAGACCCAAAATGTGCACCAAACATTAGCTTCTTCTCTGTTGCTCAGACCGCAAATCTCATGGTTCTGTTGGCTAGGAAAGGGAGAGTAAAATCCTAGGACATCTGGTCCGAATTCTCCTAGATCACTCCTTCTTCTTCTCCCAGTTTCGGAGTGTTGTTTGCTACGTGTAAACTACGATCGCACAAATTTTGGAAGCCCTTATTTTTGCCTCAAATCTCTCAAACTGGTTGAAAAGCCCCTTGCTTTTTTACATGTCACCCTATTTTAGAAGTTTTCTACACCTTTTTAGGATATCTACAAGAAATAATATCCAAAATATTAAAAATAGGCTAAACTTGTTCAATAATCTAGTGTTTTTGAACCATCCATACTATGGACACTGACATTAATGACTAATATGGCATTGACTCTCTAGATTAATAAGAAAACTAGATGACGATGCACTCTAGAGGTTTTCATACTGTGTTCAGGTAGCAACATGACAACAACTTAACATAGCCCTTCAGGGTTTCATATATCTATCTAAAAAACCTAAAGAGGTACAAGTCATTGTACCTGTCATAAAGGAGACCTAAGAGAGAGAGAGAGAGAAGGAAGAAGACTGCAGAAGAGAGAGAGAAGGAAGAAGACTGCAGAAGAGAGAGAGAAAGAGAGCAAAGGAGAGAGAAATACTAGGAGAAGAGAGAGAAAGAGGTGAGAGATAGGAGGGAAGCCATGGGAGCTGAAGGTGAAGGTGAAGAGACAGATTTGTATTTATCAAAAATGGTACCTATGCAGTGTCCCTTACACCTTTTATACTTAGGTCAACCTGACCTAAGTATTTCCCCTCCATTACAATCCATCTCCACTCAAAATGAAGTTTTTGTCCTCAAAAATAGCCAAGTAGTGGGTTGCAGAGTACTACTCTGTACAACATTACAAGTGGCAAAAGATAGTTGGGGGGGGTTTCTTGGCATAGACCCAGTAAAAGATTGCCTAATATTCAAGAGTAGTGCTAGTCTATGCAGAGGGTCAAGGTTAGCCCGTAGCCACCCGGATCAAAAGGGAAAGTGGTATCGCTGCCATGCATTGGATCAGCTTCCATAAGGTCAAAGTCAAGTACAGCGGGAAGCATGATCAACATGGTGGTATTCGCTAGCTCTTACATAAGCCTCTCAGGCATCACCATGCTCTATATGACTAAAGCATATGAGGTGGAAGTCACCATTGCATGGACTGCATCATCCCCTAAGTGCTGCATATTCATGGACTTGGCATTCTTAGTGATGTCCAAGCATTCAAACTGCAAGTCTGTGGATTGAAGGGGCTCCCGCATGGGGTCATGATCATCCAAATCCACATGCTACCCATGATCTTCTTTCTTGAACTAAGGGTCTTGTTTTTTACCCGCGCCAAAATGGTCCTCAGCAAGATCTTCTCCATCCTTTGGATCATAATATTCTAATACCAAGAGTATTTTTGCTGTCTTTGCCCTACATTTGGCTTGATTATCACAAGATATCGGCTTAGCACATCGATAGCATAAGCCCGCAACATGTAGTTCCCGTATTGTATCACTAGTAAGGTGTCTAATACGTTTAGCCTTAGATAGCAATCTACACACATGATCATCACCATTGGTCAGCTCAATAATAGTTTTGACATGCTGCTCATAGTCATCTTGCTGCTCATATACAACAGATGGTCGTCCATGCCAAAGACCATAATGCTCATGCTGTCCATATGGATGGTCATACCAATGTGGCTACTGCTCATAACGATACTCATGCTTTCCATACTGCATGTGGTGATAATAGCCCTGCTGCGCATCACATGCATAACCGTCATAAGCATGCTGCCTTTGATCATTGATCCCACAGCATTGGTCATGTTGTCCATAATCTCTATGAGAATGCATGTCACAAAAATGTTCATGCTGCTGCCCAAATATATCTATTTGATGTTGCCTACTACCAAAACCTTGGCCATATTGTTGCCCATAAACATGATGCCCAAGATTGCATGATCACTGTCCAACATGACTACAACAGTGTCCTTGCATCCTAGGCTGACCATAAGTATGATGATTGGCAAGTCCATGAGCATAGGTATCTGCATGATGTCGGTCATAATCACTTGCTTGCCACTCCTGCATTGCATCAAGGTCTCCATGAGGCAGCTGCCCATATGGTTGCGTGGCATAAGAATCTCCATATGCATGCTGCTGATCCTTAAAGTCATAGGATTCTCGATGATTTCCATAGTAATACTTCCCAGCATGTCTATGAGAAGGCTCAGGTTGCTGCCCATAATAATCAGGCTGTCCATGTTCGTGGCAAGGTATACAACATGTATGACCAAATTCGGCATAAACATAACCATTATGTTGCTGTCCAGACTCTTGATGCAACTATTGTTGCTTGTAATGTGCTAATGGTTGTTTAAGCTGTTGGGTAAAAGGCTGCCATTGCACCTCAAAAGGCTGGTGTGATTGCATTGATTGTTGTTGAATTACCTCAGAAACTTCCTCCATCTTATGCATGTTACGCATGGTGTCGCCTCAACCTGGCACAACTCTTGCTTCTGCTTTAGCCTCAGCTCACATTTGATTAGTCAATGGAAATCAAAGAAATCTTTATTCTGCATACTTTGTTCACTCATCTAGGAATCTCACACATAAGTCAGACTTGCTACTGTTGTACCATCATCCCATCTCACAAAAGTCAGACCAACTCAGAAGATTCACTATGTGGCCTGGCAATGATAACAGTGAGAAAACCATTTCATTCCAAAATGAATAGCATGGTATGTGACATTATCATGTAGCCTGCATATCCATTGATTACTTCAATTTGCAAACCATGGCAGCCAACCGCATCAAAGACTTACAGATTCACATTCAAAACAGTGCCACTCTGAGCTGACTAGACAGTTCTGCCTGCATTAACCTCAGATCTGACAAAGACGTTTCCAAACCTGCTTTTCTCTGGTAATAAGCCTCACAAGGTAGTTTCCAACAGTGCCTTCTCTGGCTGCTGATAAAGAAATGCTGCCAACTACTTGGTAATAACCAAGGTTTTTAGAGATGCCGAGTTGTATTCAAGGCCCAAATGACAATCTCCATTACTGCAGCCCCTAGGGAGTTTGACTTCGACCTCTCCATCATTAGGAATTCAGGGCACAAGAAAAACCACTCATTATCATGTACTTGGGATGAGTTGATTAGCTTCTCTATTGCTGTAAATGGGTTCAGATGTTGTCAACTCCAAGGCATGTCATCTAGCAAATGCTCATTTTACCATAGTAGCATCTTGATGAGTTGACAAGGGAGGCACTCCAGATCAAATCCTTTTAAAAATTTTCAAAGTGATTTTCAAGGACTTGGGTCCTTAAGTCAAATATTCAACTCTTTTCTTCTTTCAATGTGTAGGCCCTCTGCCCATCTATCTAGCTTTCTACTCTAGCTGGGAGAGTGATACATGTTGTCTAAACTTACGCCACAATATACTGGTGCTTCCCTTACTTAAAGAGAATTCTTGGGACCTTCTTTGTCCACAGATTCAGTCAGGCAACTCTCATCATCTACCTAGAAAGACATAAAGATTTCCTTCACAATTGCTGACGCATCTGGTGCAAAACATCTATGTGACCCTCAAGTAGGATATTACATGCTTTCTCCAATGCTGTCTCACTGCTCTGTTTGTATAGAATAGTGATCTTCACATAGTACTTGGATGCAAAGTAGAGTGGCATGCAAGAACATACAATATGAGCTCTTGTATCAAGCTTGTGTGTAAATAGGAAACTGATGTTTCCCACAATAAACTTTCAGGGCCAATCCCTTACTAAATTTGGAGATTTGGAGCACCTTTGACTCTAGAATTGAGCTACAATAGTCTGGCTGGTGTGAGTCCTCCAGAGTTTGGCAAACTCAAAATCATTTCTAAATTAGATCTCTCAAACAATGCTTTGAAAGGAAACATCCCTCAAGAGTTTGGACAACTGCAAAATTGGAAGATTTTGTACCTAAACAACAATGGTCTTTCCGGTGAAATCCCCCTGGAGCTTGGGAATTGCTTCAGCTTCTCTGCACTAAACTTGTCATATAACAACATGTCAATGTTGCAGTAATGCTTATGTTTGGGGCAGACACAAAGAAAGGAAAGAAGGATTTTTTGTAAATTGAAGAGGTTTCCTGTGTCAGTGCTAAACTGGTTTGAAGCCTGTAGTCTGCTGAACCAAGTTGCCATGAAGGAAGATAAGAGATCAGATCTTTATCTGCTCTCACTGTCAGTGCTCAAACGGAGTGTGTAGCTCTGGCTTCTTCAACACCAATGCGGATGCATAACCAACATAATTCACTCACCCACAAATTGATTTCTGCATACCAGTTTCTTACATCTTTTGTATTACCACACTTCATCAATAATGACTCCATGATTGCACAGACCTCACAGCCATTAAAAAATGACTGATGTCTGCATGTACCTAAAGGGTATTGCCGTGTCAAAGCCGAATGATAAAGTTCATGTCTTTATCTGTGATTGTGACACGCTTTGCATGGATGGCGGCAAGCTGTGTAACATCGAATAAGTCGATGAGAAACTCCTCTACAGTTGTTTGTAGGGCCTCCATAGCTGCAGCAGTCCACCTTCCTGCTAGTGGGCCATCCCACACTCATGCCCAAAATCTTCCCATCCCTTTCAGCTCCAAGTCTTGCATGACTTCTCAAACAACCTTATGAAAAGAACTTTTCAGGATGAGAAGCTCATATCCGCGTTGGGTTCTCCTTATCTCTCGAAGGGCATCAATGCCCGGTTTCCATCTCCTCTTCTTCTATGGCGGTCCTTGTGCTCTATGGGGAGCACCTATTGTTGCACTAGAGGAGGCTCCACCTTGTGCTCTAGGTGGCGGGCCTTGGTGTGATGTCTTTCCGAGGTCAAAACGGCGACATGCTTGCTTGGTGCATGCCATGCAAGCTCGAGGAGGACAAGATGGAGAAGAGACAGCAGAGGTTGGGGATGTGAAAATGGAGGAAGCAAAGAAAGCAAGATGCCAAAATGAGAAGAAGAATGAACTTTTAACTGATTTAAATCCCAAAACTAGGTTCATGCAGCTTTATACACACTGTCCATCATGTGATCGTAAATCCATAACCTTTTATCGGAATGCGACCAAACTTTACATGCGCACTTGTTAGGCGGCCAAGAGCCCAAATTATTTTTTTGAAAAAAATTAATTGCATACCCGTGGTCCGAAGTCTGGCGTCCGGGGTAGGAAAGTGGCTCAAGACACCAAACTTCGGACCAGGGGTCTGCAAGCACTGTTTTTTCAAAAAAAATAATTGGCTCTTGGCCACCTAACGAGTGTGTGTGTGAAGTTTGGTCGCATTCCGATACAGTTTAGTATTTTAAAAATTATCCCACACCAAAATTATGGATGGATTGATAATTGAGAAATCAACATCGCAACTACTAGCCCTTAGAAACTTCGCACCGCATAGACTATATAGAGGCATCAGGAGTAAAGTCTACAACAAGAAATGGTAAATTTTTACATGTTATTCCTATTGAAATTGAGAGTGCTAACAAAAACTGTAAGTAAGAATTGAAAATACAGTGAAGATGCACAGTTAAAGTTGAGAGCGAATGACAAGTGTAAAATTTTAATTCATATTTTAAGGGTGCATACGATAGTTGTGCACTGGGATATAGTCATATGTCCAATGCAGGAGGATAACACTATGCCAAAAAATATAACCTTACAAACTATGTTCATTCCATTGGAACGAATGCATCCTTCATTGCTTGAAGATTTCTTACAACTTGGAAGTCCTTGGGAGTTACAGTGATGCGCTTCACATGTATTGCACAACATTGAGCATCAGTCATCAAGTCAACTAAAAAGGCTTCTGCATCACATTGTAGAGCATGAAGACATTCTTTTGTGAAGTGATCAGGTCTATCTTGACCTTATGCCAAAAACCACCTCTTGCTTTTTGTGTGGTAGAGGTCCTGTACAATCTCGCGAACAAGTCTTAAGAAGCTCGCCTTCGAAATGATGAGATCAAAAGAGCGTTGATACCTCCTAATTTCTCTCAAGGCCACTGTACCTAACTTTCACTTGTGCTTCTTATGGGGATGCTGAGGAGGACCCTTGTGAGGGCAGCTTGAGGAAGGTGAATTAGGTTGAGAAGGGGGTGGTAGATGCTACAAGGGGCTGAACACGATATGGGCTCTGAGCGCAAAAGCTTATTTGCAACTACCTTAGACCTAGCCATCTTTCCTGCACAAGAGATGTGAGAACTCAATGAATAAGATAGAAAGTGAAACCCTCTTTTATATAACCCTAAATTGTGAGACTCATTCACATAGATGCACACACTCTCTTTCTCTCTTAAACTATGAATTGCATTCACACCGAATACATTGTTCATCTTACTATCTTAGCTCTCTTCGAACCCATTTGCTGCCTTGTTTCTAGCCACTTGGCATGGTTTTCTTTGGCACTAGAGGCTTTAGAACGCACTCTTTTAGTGACACGACATGATTCCATCATGTCTGCACCCGATTCATCAACACTTTCATTTGCTCTCTTTTGCGAGAGTTTAGCTTCATCCGCTACTATAATCCTATACCACCAAGATAGCAATTGGATCATTGGATTCCTACCATTCGCCCCTCCACCATGATCAATTTTTCTTTGGTATGCATCACGCGCTATCCAATGTGAATTTTCAATCCCTTGTGTTGACCAAATTCCGATGCTTCCCTTTTCTGCAAAGTATGGCCCATGTGCCTCAAGGATATGCTACAAAGACACATATCACACATTAGTAAAACTATGCTCAATAGTTTATACAATTCATATAATTTTAAAATATTAACGTAGTACGCACCATGTAATGTGTGATAGAGCTTTTGCCCCATGCTTTCACCATGTTTTCGTAGAAGCTATGCACAGAATTGATAAATTCTTGCTTATCTTCATTGTTAAACACCATCTTGCAAAGTAAGGGAGCCAATTTGTTAAGACTTATCCAAACCTTAGCTTTGGCCAATCTTGTTTTTCCTCCATTACTTCGATCAGGAACTGCAAAATGTAACTTTTTTCATCCATCGTAGTCCTGTAGCCTACGAACCATTGCATTCCCTTCCTCATTGATGGGTAATGAGAGAAACTTCCTAGCCTTTGCTCCTCCAAAGCAAGGCTTTTTTGGAAAGTTACCAGATTTTCTTGATCTCTTCTCATCTTTTTCAATCCTCACTTGATGCTTGTGTAGCCCAATTTCTGATAGCACTTGCTCCACATTCCTACACGTTGTAATTGCTTCTTTTTCTAGTTGCATCCTATAAGCAGAGAAAATGTACTCATATACAAGTTTCTCCATGATTCTGACAAAAGCATGCAATGAACAAATGTGAATACGATCCAAGGGAATGTTGAAGATGGGCTTCCAAGTGGGATCTTCTCTATTGCACATCCGTACAACACTTGTCACCCTTCGCTAGTTCTTCTTTCCATCCTTTCCTCCCACCCTCTTTGTCAAGAAATATAGGCATGGATTCTTTGTATACATCTCACCATGTTCCTAACGATCGATGATGCTTGGAATGCTTGTATGCATAAAGAACAGCTGCAACACCTCAAATGTTTTCTTAGGAACTTGATGCAGTGAGCCACCACACATGGTGCTTAGATTGAACACTAAAGTTCCATGGGTTGTTCTTGTTGAATTGTAAAGCTCTATTCATCAGAGTTACACTAACTCTTTCAAGATTTATTCCTTTGAAAACCTCACTTTCATCTAATTTTATAACAAACTGCAATTTACCATTACATTCCTCAACAGACATATTGTAGTACATTACCATTGCTGACTGCACCTTGTTCAAATCTAAATAGTAATTGTTGAGTTCGGTGAACTTCACCCCATATGCATTTTTGGTTCCAACCTTTAGTGTTTCCACACATTGAACATGCATGGGATCTCCTATCAACTCCAAAACCTTTGTATTAAGTTGTCGTCAGGCCTCTATTAACTTTGAGAAGAGGCATGATTCTATTTCTCTTCAACACATGACCAAACCTAACCTTCACTCCTTTGAATATCTTTGAGTAAGTTGTTGTGCTAATAATGGCCCTGTCACAAATAGATTGTGCATCCACAACTGAGAACTCATTTGACACATCTTTTAATGTGCACTCAATCACCTTTTCCTTCATATTCTTAAACTTAGGATTGCTCAAAGCGTTTTCCAATGTACTTGCCTTCAGCAATCTACTAATACACGATCCAACCTCACCCTCACCTAGGTTCTCTTTCTGAGAGCTACCTTACATGCTTTGATACGTCGCTTTTACTAGCCACTATTCACAATTAACTCATTGATTGGCCTCTTCTTTCGTTTGCGCTCTTGTGTTAGCTTGCTATTGATCTTTCTCAAGTCGTCCAATTGTGCCTTTGCCTCCTCATATGAGATACCAATGTCATGGATAGTGTCCTACATTGAAATAATTTGATTGTTTTGTTGAATTAGTGTCATTCAGTTGTACCACTTGTCCTATGAGCTGTTGTATATGAAGTTGATGTGCACCAATCACATCCTCGCAATTTTTTATGGTTGCTTGGCAAGTTATAAATACTTTGAACACCTGATCATTGAGCCACCTAGTATCAAGTTACCCATTTTCACCCTAGCACACATACTTCAGCAAATTTGTGATTCCTGAGAAAGTTGGAGGCCTATTGTTTAACGAGTCAATTGGGTAGATTCCCCCATCAACCCACAAATCCACATGTTTCAATCCCGTTTGCCTGTAACTCTACAAAACCTGAGGGTTGACACTGGTACACTGGGTTCTTTTGAATAATGGGGCATATTCAATCTCTACCTTAATATGCAGCCCCTTCTTTCCTGTATTCATTTTACTATTAATAGCAACGGGGAGCGTACTTGGTTGTCACAAGAGGTAGAGTGGAGATGCACAAAGAGGCACACAAAGGTGCCAAGGGAAAGGAGGGTGTAAGTAATTCACTCTGTTAATAAAGGTTGCATAAACACAGAGAAGAGGTCACAATAGAGGCATGAGAGAGTATAGATATGGGGGGAAATAGCTTAGAGGGTAGGGATGTCCAAGACTTTTCGTATTTTAGATATTTCTATTTTGCTGCCAAAAAAATCTCCAAAAAACACGAAATTTGACCAATTGGTTTGTTTTTTGACCAAAATCTAGAATATAAAAAGTCCCCAAAATATCTTAAAATGAACTTTCAAAATTTCATTTTCCGTGTTCTCGATTAAAAAATCAATTACCTCGTATCTACTAATCATTTTGCATTGAAAACGAAGCACCACACTCCCGTAACTAACTCCTTTTTTAATATAAAATTTGGTTGAAAAAGACTTATTGAATGAGGAGAGAGAAGGAATCCGACTATATCTTTGCAGAAAATATAAAAAAGGCAAAACGAGATTGCAAAAGTGGAGAGAGAGGAGGATTATTTTACTATTATTCTCTCCTCTTTTCCTTGTTTTAAGGAGGAGAGAGAGGGGGGCTACAAGGCCCATTTGTGAGTTCATTTTTTTCCTAATGACAAAAGCCATAATAATGGTTTTATTAAGGTTAAAGGGGGGAGGGGGGAAATGAATTGAAGAAAAAGAAATGAAAATTAGAAATGAAAAAAAACAGTTGCAGAAGAAGATCGTTGAAGAAGGAGGGGTCGTGAGCAAGGGAAAGGGGCCCTGATTGATGGATAATATCGCGGAAGGCTGTCAACACAAGAAGAGAGAGAGAGACAGAAACCAACCGAGTCTCTCATGTTTGAATCTACGATTCTACAGGCATTATGTTAATGGACATGGAGCTACTCTCTAACAAAGTGAAGCGCGAAGACTTGCACGTAGCCGATCACATCTACTCATGGCATCTCTACTACAGCTACACACGTCATGATTGAAATTAAATGTTGCATAGGCTGAGATCAAGCTGCATGGATGAAATGCTACAGGCTGCAGAAGTTGGACACTCTCTTCGACTGTTGCATCATCATCATCATCTTCTTGGCACCCTCCCATTCTCTAACCGTGTTATTGATTAGAAAGAGAGAGAGAGAGAGAGAGAGAGAGAGAGAAAGAGATCACACTGACAAGATATTGATGGAGAAGAATTATGTATGATTTAGGAGGCACGGACAACATTTGATTAATCCTTAAGGATCGATTGCCTTTGATGCACTAATGGAGAGTGAGAGAGTGAGAGCAAGCCATGGGCCACCTCTCAATCTGCTGCCACGCTGCCACCAGCACTCCCCGAGATACTGCCACCCCCACCACCGCTTCAAGGGCTGCCAATCAGAGTAGTTGTAGCCTCCTCCACAACCTTTGGGGCCCCCTTTGAAAGATCCATGGCCTGGGGGGACATCATCAGTTTGCATTGAAGAGAGGGAGGGATAGGAGGCTTTTCGAGCCTAATCAAAACTAGGAAATTGATAAAAATTTGTAGTTGCAGAGCAAGAGGGGAGAATTGAAGTCAATGGTTTGTCGTTGAAGATCATTGCCATGTCCTTCTCTTGATGCCAAACTGGAGCTTCAATGTACCCACCGAAAGTGAAGTGGTAGGCTGGTAGAATGATTTTTGGGCTTTCAATCGCCTGGTCTCATGCATGATTTCACAGACAGATTGAGAAGATAATCAATTAGTCTTCTTTCCTTCACAAGTCGCCATCTGCAACTCCATGGAAGCCATAGTTTCAAGCTTAAGATTAATCCAAGATTAATCTAAAAGAGTTCTAAGAGACCATTCCTAAGGCAACCATACAATTGGAAAATGGATCTCTCGGGAGATGAGAAATGATGAGCTTGTGATGCACAATGATTGTATAGACTTCTTTTAGGTTGCACTACAAAGGACATGGCTCCAAAAGTGTAATTGTGACTCTTGTACTTTATGTAAGTACCTTGCCTCGTTTAATAAAAATAAGTGATTCAACATAAACATTTCTTTGGTTTATAATTTTTATAAAATGTATGTAAACTTGATTTTCAACTTTGAATGGTTCTTTTTATTTATGTATGTTTGATTTTATATTTTAAAAATAAAAAACAACTAAAAATGCTTTAAAATGGCATAGATGAATTTTTATAAAAACTTTGGTTGCATAATTACAAGTTAAAATAATTTTTCCATGATGTTTATAATAATGTTGGGAGTTTATTGAATTTTTTTGAGAATATTTTGAGATCATTTAACACGTTGAAATTTTAAAAAATGGTTATTTTTTGAGTAAAAATTTTAGTTTTCATTAAAAAAATTATGTTTTGCATCAATAAAAATTATGATCTTTCCATGGAAAAGTTGAAAGTCAAATTTCTTATGCTGTAGTAAATTTCCTAGGAATTAATTTTTAAAAAGTCAATTTAATGATATTTTTGTTAAATAAAATGTCCATATAAGCATGGTGTTTTTGATTTGACATAATTAAGAGTATACGCGGTGTGTTAATCTACGATATGAAAAAAATAAAATTTAAGGGTATTTTATGATAGTTGCTAAGTTAGAAAATAACTACAATCCTTAACCGAATTATAAACAACATAAAATTAACCATTTATTTATATAATGGCATGAGGGGACGTCTCAGTATTTATATTAAACTTTTACCAGTTATTCATTTCAAAAAATGCTTAGATGATTGTTATGATAAAGAGTGGAGGGTCACTAGGATAATTGATAATTAAGGGAAGATATGGGGGTTTTATTATATAAAGACAAATAAGAGATAATTTAAAAGAAATTGAAATGGATATATATAGATAGATCCATTGGATCTATGCCGCCGTGAGACCAATTCCCCAAGGTATAAAAATCCTAGGCTTAGTATTTTAGTGTCTAGTGTAGAGACCTAGCCGTGAATATTTAAGAGATGAAGTGCAAGATTAAGCGAGCTTATTGAGTTTTAGACATTAGAATAGTTTACGAATGAATGTCATAACTATTGAGGAAGGCTAGATAAATCATAAGAATTAGTTACCAATATCACCCATTCAGTGCAACAACTCATATGAGTTGGCTTGACAACCTGATTAAAAGTTGCTCATTTTTTGATGCGTTTGCTGGGAGTCAAATGCACTCGAATAGGTTACTAATCTCACTAGGATATTTAAATCCTAGGTATTTATGAGTGAACATGAGGTTTCTTTTCTAAGGGACTATTTTTTGAATTTGCCCCAAGATTGCCAAAGGAGAATATTGGATTGGGCAAGAGATATAGAATTAGTAGAGGGGGCAAATATTTTGGCCCGCAATTAACTGTAGATGTAGAACAATTATCTTTTTGGAGCTGGGACTGTAATGATTGTGTGCAAACCATAGTTTTATTAGCAGCACACTTTGGGCTAATAGATGCAATAGAAATAAATACAATCAAAGTATCGTATCACTTCGATTGGTATTATCGTAATGCTTATCAAATTTCTAAAAGAGTGATATGGAATGATGTGTTGCCTTAGATACGTGTATCTAGAGGTTTACAAGTTACTTTCGACACAAAAGACATTAGAGAGGCCACTAAAATTTTAGGCCTAAGCCTTGAGCAAGAAGAAAAGTTGCCTTATGGAGAAATAGACCTAGAGTTACCAACCATTCTAAACCTTCTAAGCGTGCATGCAAGCAAAAAAATTTAACTTTATAGATTCAACCAAAACGTGAAAAAAATTGGAGTATGACAACAATAGCTATTTCATTAATAGTGGATGAGTTCAAAGGAGAGATGGAGACATCAAAATGAAGCTAGAGATCAACAAGCTAGAGAATGAGCTGTGCGATAGGAGGCTTGGCTATTAGAAAGTCTTGAGAGGGTGAATGCGTTATTGAATCAAGGGACAGATGCTATGTCCAACTCAAACATAGAACCTTTTAGGCCTAGTATATCATTCAATAGAACACTATCAAAGGGCAGTGAAGTAAACTCATATCAATTGTTAAGAAGTGGACTGGAGAGAGAGAAAGAGGAGAAAGAGAGAGAAATACTACAAGAAGAGAGAAAAAGAGAGTGATGAGGAGAGAGAAATACTAGAATTGGAGAGAGAAATACATGAAAGATAAAAAAGCTATAGAAGCTGTGAGCAAGATGGAAGAGAAGGACAGTAATGTATTAATGTGTCAAAAGATGAGAAAAATTACATGTTCTCTCCTTTTATACCAATGTCAGTGTGACATGGCATAACATCAATATTATTTGTACATTGAATCCTTATTCTTCCTAGCTTCTTACAATCCATCCCATCCCAAAGGTTTTTTCCCTTAAAAAAAAACTTTAAAAACTAAAAATTTAGTATGGATAGAACAGAGTACTACTCTGTTTTTTACAACTTTACAAATGGAAAAATGAATGAAAAATGATCGACATATGGACTAAATGGAAGAACAAGTGTAAGCCTTAGCTATATACATGATCAGGAATGCTTCAAAAGTATATAGAGCCATAAAATCTTCAACTGATGAACTCAAAATGAAGTAGATAGCTTGCTATGTAAATAGACGTAAATAGACCCTACCACACCAAATCTGCCATAACTTCTAGTAGAAGTGTCCAAATGAGGCATACCACATGCCAAAACGTAGCTCTTGAAAATTACTTTGACCCTATGTAGGTTGCTGAACTCTAAAAATTAGGCCAATAATTTTTTTTCTAAAACAACGTGCTATCTTGACCCTGTCTACACCAAAAGTAGCTCCATAGTCAATAGGCTTCAGCCACTACTGTATCCCTTAAGAAAGGAAACTCATCCGATATAGAATCAGGCCTCCAAGAAGCTTCCTCAAGTGGTAAACCTCTCCATTTGATCAAATATTCCATGATAGAATGAGATCGGAGCTTCTTCTCACGTTGACCTATGACAACCTCTAGGATGTACTGAATAAGACCTTCTTCATCAGTAGGTGGCAGCTCATCAATTGTATCAACTGGATCACCATAGAAAGGCTTAAGCTGACTAATATGGAAGACATTATGAATCTTTGTGAAAGAGGGCAGCTCCAATCTGTATGCCAAGTCTCCAATTGCTTTAGGATCCGATAGGGACCATAAAATCTATGAGTAAGCTTGTTACTAGATCCATCTTTCAAAGTGGAATACCTAGACTTGGGCACCTTCAATAAGACCAACTCTCCTTCTTGGAACTCTAAAGGCCACCTCTTCTCATTAGCATACATCTTCATTTGGTCTTGAGCTTTCCTCAAATTCATCTTACATTGCTCAAGAAGGGTTTGCATTCTTTCCAACTCTTCTTTCCCATAAGGATTAATTCTTTCATTAAAGATGACTGTGGGTAAGGGCACCGTATAGCCATACATAGTCTCAAAGGGTGAAGCTCCAATACTAGCATGAGTAGAGTTGTTTTAGGCAAACTCAGTCAAGTGTAACCAAGAATCCCATGAATTTTGGACATCATAGTAGAAATGGTGAAGATAAGTCTCCAACCATTTGTTAACCCTTTCTGTCTGTCTATCAGTTTGTGGATGATAGGCCGTGGATGGAGCCAATTTAGTGCCCATAGATGTGAATACCGCCTACCAAAATTTAGTCATGAACTTTGAGTCTCTATCATGAACAATCACTTGCGATAATCCATGTAGTCTAAAAATCTGCTCCATGAACTGATGCCACTTGAGAAGCAGTAAACTGGGTCTTGGTTGGAATGCAATAGGCTGCCTTGGTGATTCTATCCACAACCACATATATACTATTTCATCCCTTCTTGGTAGTAGGTAAGCCAGTAATAAAATCCATGGTAATGTGCATCCATTTGCTTGTAGGAATGGGTAATAGCTACAAAAAACCACTTGACTTATGGGTGCTGTCCTTATTCTGCTAATAAGGCATACACCTCATGACAAAGTCCTTGACATATTTTCACAGCCTTTTCCAATAGAAACATTTGTTGATCCTGTCATAGGTCTTGAAAACTCCAAGGTGTCTAGCTAAAGGTGAAGAATGTAGTTCCTCCATAATTTTCAGTGTAAAAGAAGAGGTAGAAGGAATGACAATCTTGCCATTGAACCAAATAAGACCATTTTTAAGCTGATAATGCAAGTTTTTTTCCATGAGACCTTGCTCTAATTTTTGAAAAATATGGTTGAGCTCTTCATCCAAAAGATAAGCCTCCTATAGTTCTTCAATCCAGTCACTATGCAACTTAGATTGCTGAAACTTTGCAAGCCCATATACAAGAAAGAGAATCGGCCACCATATTGTCTTTATCCCTTGTATGAGTGATGTCAAAATCATAATACTGCAGTGTAGCTACCCACCTACGTTGCTTAGGAGTAAGATTGGATTGAGTAAGGAAATACTTAAGAACCATGTGATCAATCTGGACTCTAAATCGACTGCCATACAAGTAATGGTGCCATTTCTTTATTGCATGCAAGATAGATAGCATATCTTGGTCATAAACATTCATGGCCATTTCTTTATATGTTAGCTTACGGATTTCAAAGGCAATCACTTCATGCTCCTATAACAAAACAACCCCTATGATTAATCTGGACTGTGAATCGGCTGCCATACAAGTAATGTTGCCATTTCTTTATTGCATGCAAGATAGCCAACATCTCTTGGTCATAGAAATTCATGGCCATTTCTTTATCTATCAGCTTATGGCTTTCAAAGGAAATCACTCCATGCTCCTATAACAAAACAGCCCCAATGCCACGACCACTAGCATCACACTGGAAGGTAAATTCTTTGGAGAAGTGCAGGCATACTAAGATAGGAGCAGAAGTAAGGAGCCCCTTTAATTGGTTGACGCAACTATCTCCGAGCATCCCAAAAAAAATCCTCCTTCTTCAACCTATCAATCAAAGGAGCTCCAATAGCTGCATAATGCTTGATGAATCGGTGATAGAATGAAGACAATCCAAGAAATCCTCCAAGAGAAGTAGTAGTGGGTGTACATTGTACCTTCTTATTAGGGCCAGCATGTATCCCTTTCTCATTGACAATATGTCTTAAGTATTCCACTTCATTCTCATAAAATAACATTTCTTCTCCTTAACAAAAAGCCTGTGATGTCTCAATACATCAAAAACCCTCCTCATGTGTGATAAATGATCCTGTAGAGTCTTGTTGTAAATCAGAATGTCATCAAAGAAGACTAAGACAAACTGAAAGAGAAAAGGCTGCACAATTTTATTCATCAGGCTCTGGAAGGTAGTTGGATTATTTGTAAGCCCAAATGGCATCACTAAGAAATGATAGAGCTCACGATCAGTTCTAAAAGCAGTCTTGATTTCATCACCCTCTCTCATGAGAATTTGATGATACCCTAACCTCAAATCAATCTTCATAAAGAATCAAGCCCCCTTGAGCTCATCAAGAAAATCATCAATCCTGGGTATTGGATACATGTTCCTCACTGTGATCTTATTAAGATCCCTATAGTCAATGCACATCCTGAAATATCCATATTTCTTTTTGACTAACAAAACTGGAGATGCATAAGGTGAAGAACTTGGTTCTATGAATCCCATCTCAAGAAGCTCCTTGATTTTCTTGGCTACTTCCTCCCACTCACATTTGGATAATCTATAAGGTGGATTATTGATTGTCTTCGAGTTGGGCTCCAAATCAATAGGGTGATCTATTGCTCTCTTGAGAGGCAATGAAGCAAGCACCTCAAAAAAATCCCTATACTCCTCAAGAAGAGTTGTCAATGCTGGATGACTTGCTGAATTATTGGGCTGATCTTCTATCTCTTTATTCAAATGCAAAGAAAATATTTGTGAATGCTTGTTGTACTCCCTTTTGAGTTGTTGAATGGTGATAAGCTAAAAATCTGATCTACTAGAAATTCCCTGTAAATGGATGAGCTATCCATTGAATATTAACTCCATACACAGCTGTGAGAGAAATCCATAGTGATTTTACCTAATGTCATCAACCATACAATATCTATAGGCCCCATTTCCAAGGTAATCACTTTTGCTTCAAAATTTTCAGCTAGCTGTAAAGAAACCTGTGGGCATATTTGTGTGCTGATTTCTTCTTCACCATTAGCCACTTGAACTCTAATGGGCTACTGTAAATCCGTGGAAAGACAATTCAACTTTTCCATAATGGAATTATTCACAAAATTATGCGTACTTCCATTATCTATCAGAATCGAGCATAAGTTTATTATAGTAAGCTCCAAGTATCACTTGTTTGAGGAGATGTTTAACCATACTAGGGAAAGGATAAGTGATGTGATGGGTCTTTTTGGCCCTAGGGATAGGATCTTCCTTTCCAAGTAGGGTTTCGTAATGTCTCCTTTTCTTGTTTAAGAATATGTCTAACCATGCTTGGGAAAGAATAAATTTTGTGATGGGCTTAGGGACACAATCTTCTTATCCAAATAGGGTTTCATAATCTCTCTCTCTATAGCCTACTCATGTCTGTAGACTCATTGTTAGCCTGAATTCCCCTTCAATTCATGAACCAAGTGACACCTTTGCACCACTTCATAATGTACATCTAGCTATAATTTACTGGAAGATCTATAGCTAGAGTATATGTATGTGCCCATAATAAATATAGAACTTTTGAGATAACAATATCAAGTGAACATACTTTACTTTCACCCTATGAATATGCTCATAAACTCATATAGGAAACAAGATCATTGCATGCGGCATCTTGAAGATGGAAATAATTTCCAACAAGGTAGTATAGAAGATGACACTATTCATATTTAGGTGGGATTATTAGAGTGACGTGTGTGCTCTTATCTTCAAAGGTTGCATTGCATGTAGGAGTTGAACCCACAAATCACTTCTAGATTAAATGTTGCCCTCCCTCCTTCAGATTGAATCCACAAACCACTCAATCTCCAAGGTAATTCTTTCTCTTTATTTTTATTATTATACCAATACTATAAGGTGTAGTATGAAGGGTACATCACATAGCTAAAAGAAGGCTATCCATGGCAATCTCCAAGACACATAGTGGCCAATGGAAAAAAGCATATGATTTTTGCATTTATCATGGTTTATCAAGTGACTTCTCTCAAAGCATCATTACATAAGTGTTCATGTCACAATCATCATATATCAATTTTTTCTTTACTTTTATATTATTCTTTAATATATTTATATATATATATATATATATATCTCCCTATCTTAGATGAGAGGTTTCATGTAGGTCACCTACTTATTTCTTAATCTACGAAGTCAACAAAAAAGAAAGTTGAATCTACATGGCATGCATTGGATACATCCCAAACCATTTTTAATTGTCTCTTTTTCTTTACTTTTCTCTAACTTTTAATGCATCCAAGTAGGATTTTGTAATCTCTTGTTTGCTTTTTATGCTAGGTTTTCTTGAGTATAAGTTTATTAAGTCTATAAGCCCTTTTTCCACCAAAAGATGTTACCTTAAAGTCTCTTCCTTCCCGGATCTTAAATCCCTTTAAGGGCCCCCTTAGGCCATGCAAAAATAACCCATCTAGCTCTCCCATACCTTGTTTTTTCCCCACACGTAAAAGAAAAGAGAATGTTGAGGGTCTTTTGACACCTTCCTTTCCTACTCAAAAGCCCTCGTAAGGGATTCTACACCCTTTTATTCCCCGTTCGTGCGAGTCTTTATAAGGCCATTAAGCCTTTCCCATGGCTTTAATGGGTCTTATTTGTGAAAGATTTTGAAACACCCCCTTTCGAAATCCCTACTTCAAGGAGGAAGCCTTCTAAAACTGCTTTCGACGAACGGTGCAAGTTATTGCAAAAGGGAGCCACGGTGGAATTTCAAAAAGGAGTTGTAAAGCTGCATCCACGATGGAAAGACTGCATTCGCGATGCCTCCTAAGAAAGCCCAAGGCACAGCGCAGGAGGGTCGTCTCCTAGCATCCACGTGGACATCTTACCCCAAGTCTAGGTTTTCCTTCATCATTTTTATTTGGTATCGTTATAACTCAATCGTGCAAAGGATAATTGTTGGAAATAGGATGCATTTTTTTGTCTTAAATGCTTTAGAAAAATTAGCTCATGACCGAGGAATTTAGTCATTAATATTTAGAACAAGCGAAATAAAGGGAGAATAAATACATTTCTAGTAAATAGCTTTATGCAGTGTAATGAATTAAAATTAGATCAATGTCCATTTTTATAGAACGGAATTAAGATAGTATACCTCATTTAAACATGGAAGTATAAACTGCATATCGCATTATTAACCCATATCCTCTTCGCAATGAATCATCATGGAAAGTGCTAGGAATCCTTAGGAAAGTGCAGGGCATGAAATGATTCTTACGATGCATAACTCTAGGCAATTACTGTTTGTCAACTGCATAAATTATCAAGTAAAAGGTTGCTTGATTAGCATGAATTTTGTTCGCAAGTTATATGAAGATTAGTTGGAATTAACCTAACCTATGTCTGACCTTAATCGATAAGTTAAGGTTGAAAAATCAATTTACACGTAGACAACGAGTCATGTGTTTATGAAATGTTAACGTAACTATCTTCAAGAGTTAAACAAATTGGCACAAACCTAAACACCTAAACCTCGGAGTACTCATTTAGAATGAGTTAAATTCCAAGAAATTCACTAGGAATTAATACGTGGCCAAATCGTACGTATGGCTAAAACTGAAACTCCTATACCCTAAATACTTGCCCACATTCACCGAATGTAGGGATAGTGAAACATATTTGGGAAATTATCTAGGGTTTGTCCCTAAGAATCTTATGAGATGGAACTTGGAACCCTAGGACTGACAACGTCAGCCTAATGTAATCAGGAACAGATTGTTCGTGACTCCATTCGATGAGTAGAATAGTCTTATAGTTCGATGTGACACTTGTGCAACAAGTGGGGAGTCGTATGATATTGTGATTGGATCACAAGGAATGCCAATTCTCGCAATGAGGTTGGCAGGTCCTTACGCAAGTTATCTTGCAAGAGGATGAATAATCATCCTAAAAATAGTATCTTTCTTGAGTAAAGAAAAATTGCTTGGAAGAAAAAGACCAGCCGATAAATTGGATTAATTTATGAACTTAAGGTTTGACCAAGTAGGGTTAATAGGGTACACCCTAACCCAGGATATAGGGGATCTTTCCAAGTTGCAAGTCATCCCGGATTGAGTGCTGGATGCATTCAAAAGGAAGGATTCATTCCTTAGCAGTTTGCCAATAAAAACGACCAATGGAAATGTTTGTGCTTGTTACAGACTTAAGAGCACTATTTGGTTTTGTTTGATCAATGAATTAAAAGATAAATGGATATCTAATACTTCAAGTTGAAGGCCTGAAGGGAGAGGCAACTTCAGTTATCCCCGACTGCCTACCTGACCCTAACCAAGGGGGTTGTTAACTGCACCTGGAAAGTGGACCGAACCCGTTGCGAGAGGTCTCTCCGTTGAGCTCTACTTGGAGCAGGAGGATGCTTGGGTGCCAGGGGGGCTCTGGCCATAAATCCCTCGCCTTCCGGTCCCTGCACAAGAGGCTAACGTGACTCGGGATTGGATCTCGAGGCCTGCATACTAGTCTACGGGCGGAAACTTGGATTGGTAATCCCTGTGGATTGTTAGATAGCCAATTGTGGATAAGCCTACGGGTTGAACTTTTTGTATTTCAAAGATAAATATGATAACCTGTTAATAAGGAACTTGTTTGACATTGTTTTTCTATGTCAAGTGATATGATTACGTGAAAGAACCAGTGCCTAACGGGCTAATTAAAGAAGCTGATTGTTACATGTTCAACTAAAGGTATTAGGTAATTAGATAATTAAAACAACTCGAGGAAAGTGTGGTGGATGTGGCCTTAGGTCTGTCCTACGGATGGGTGGTCCCGGTTGGCCGGGAGCTTTTCTCAAATCATGATGGACAACAGGAAGATCGTCAAAGAACACGAATAACAAAAGCGTTGACCTAGAGTTATGATTGATCCCGATTTACGTTGTTTTAGGGGAACGGAATGGGACTATGCCTTATGGCAGAGAGGTTGAGCTTTGCATCCCTCTCATTTCCCATTCTCCTTGAACTAAGTGCAGTATGAATCTGTTTCGGACCTGGCGTTTCTGTGTAAAGTAGTTCACTTGAGTCCGACGCTAGTTGCCGTTAGGAAATGACCAATAAGGAAAACCCTAATTCAGGATCCTAAGTGGGAACGGCTGGAATACTTCCACTACGTGGCAGACGCGGAAAGCCCTAGATCGCAAACCCTGTAACATTCCATGGGAGTGCCGGGCGGAGCTTTCTAGACATCCTTTCCGATGGACTGCTAAGACGTGTCCTAAAGATACAAGTGGACACATTACAGACATGTCTTTATAGACTATATACATGCTTAAAAATGTAAGTATTTTTTATAACATTTATTTTATTAGATCAATGCAAGTTTCATATATCTCTAAAACTAATATTTGCCATTTTTGTGAATGATTACTATCTTAAATATTATGTTTATTTGACTTGTATGTATTTTATTTTCAGGTTATATTTTACGATGGCCTCTAATGAGGTCATGGCTGTAGATACACCAACATATGAGTAGATATTTTTACCTCCACCATCAAACAATCGCAATCCTAAAAAGAAATATGGAATAAATTATCTCATAGCATATTGTTGTAGTACACAAAACCAAATTTATTGTGCAAATCAAGCTACTGTAAGACGTTGGGTGAAATATGTGGAAGAAAAGTATAAAGGTCTGCAACATAAGCTTGACTTGCAACGAGAGATAAAAGATTACATTGAGTCTAAGAATCATGAGATTAAGCCACTTGAGTTTCTAGGGGCAACTTATATTTGGAGAAAAGAAGACATCTACCTATATTTCCTTTGAAATATGCAAACAAATAGAAAATTCAAGAAACAAAAGATGAGACACTTATTAGAGAGCTCCTCTATGGTACACTCTTTTACATGTATTAGAACTTACTTTACTTTTTATGCTCCTTACAATTCAATGTCTTTTATAGAAATCAACTACTTCTATAGTTGGAGAAGATGCTAAAGATGATCAAGAAGTTCAAAAGGTTTATTTCAAAAAAATTATTTCCATTTTAGAGTGATGTTTTTTTAAATTATGATTTGGTTTACATAATTGTACTAACATAAATTACACTTTTTTATTATATTAAAAAAAACATTGCAGCAATCCCAAGCTTTTAACAATGAAGAAAATGAGGGTTTGGATCATAATGCATGTGGCACAATAGAGATTTCTCAATAAAATTATGATATGCACCTCATTGATCATAACTTTTTGGAATATTTATGTTTTTTATTCGATTACTGAGTTTTCTTTCAAACAAGATGGAGATAGTGGATGTTTATTGTCCAGAACTACCTTCACATACACAAAAAATGATGAGAATTTTGATACGGTGAGCATGATATCTATAATTATTTTTAATAAAAACTTTGGATAATTTTACTAGCACGTTTCATTTTCTTTTAAGGATGACATGCTCAAGAATTATAAATCATTTAACGACCTTCTTGTACATGCTACACAGGTTAGTTATCTTCAATGCTTTGTAAAAATTAAATATTAATCTATATCATATTATAATTTAATAATATTATTTTTAAAAAATTATAGATTGAGGAGAACACTATGTTGGCAAATAATGTTATAGTTCTAAATCGAAAAAGCAAGCGAATCCCAAAGGTACTAAGATATTTCTCATTCTTTTTATCTCTATAGTTTGTATTAAATATTATCTTTGTTTAATCAATTTATTTGTATCTTATAGTGGAGTGAAAAGATGAAAGATAACATGAAGGAAATGAAGAAAAAAGCTTCAAGGGATATAGAGAATCATAATAAATCCAAGGTATTTTGAGTGTATCTTAAGGTAAATATGGATGTCTTTATTTTGGTAATTTAACCCTTTTATGATGCTTCATAGGGGATTGAAAACTCCAATGTGTGGCTAGCTAGGGGCCATGCTAAGACACTTGATAAATTCAAATCCTCTCAGGTTATATGTGTTGTGTTTATTTAATATCATTATATGCCTCCTATATGCTAAGTTGTATGATAAAGTTACTACATAAATGTTATATGTTATAATTTCTTATATGGTAACTTTTTCGATGAAGTTACTATATAAATTATTTCTATTTATGAAGTTACTATATGTAACTTTTTTAGAAAGTTACTATATAGATAGTTATGATAATAAACTTTCTTATAGTAAGCTAACCTTTCTATATAGTAAATTAACTAGAAAAATCTTTCTATATTGGAAATTATCTTTCTAGATTGGCAATCTAGTAAAGTTTGATTTTTCCTATATTAGACTCTTTCTAGTTATGTAGAAATCTAACAATAAAATTCTCTTTTTTTTCCTATATAGTAAGTGCTTTAGAGTTTCTTGTGTTAACGATGAGTTGTAGCAAGTAACAAGCCAACTTCTTTGACTTTCTATGGCACAGACCTGTGAGCATTCGTGGTGGTGGAGCTCTCTCCCTTGCCAGTGTTGTGTTGTAGTGATACGATATGACTATTGGTGCATCACCTTCTCCGGCAATGACTTCCAGCAAGTCTGTGCTTGTATGATTGAATTTTGATGATACGAAGATCACGGTGTTGCAGCACGTAGGGTTGAAGGTCACCACAGGGGTTTGGCAAGAGAAGGATGTATGGGTATTCAAGAGCTTTGACTCTGAAGATGGTAGAGATAAGAGAAGGGTCGAAGGTTTCAAGCCGAGTTCTTGAAGATAAGAGACAGCAGCGTGTAGGTAGATTCAAGGAGAGGAGTAGAAGGAAGAGAAGGGGTTCGAAGAGATTGAAGATGTAGAAGAATACTCCAAAAAAGAATTAGAAAATATAGAAGAATACTAGCAGAGATGAAGCCTATCAGTTTCTTTTAGCATTATGAGAAAATATAACTCTAATAGACAAAAATGTGTACAAAATAATACCTTCCTCTATGCTACTCAAATTGCCAATCTGATGCTTCCAATGGCTCCGGAAGGGGGGTTAAATACCAGGACACTTGGTCAGAATCATGCCAGATCACTCATTCTTCATCTCCCACTTTTGGAGTGCTACTCACTGCTTGAAATCAGCGATCGTGCATCGTGCGATTTCGCTAATCTCTTTTTTTACATAAAATCCTCTCAAATTGGCTGAAAGCTACATGCTTTCTTTTACATGTCCTCCTAATCTAGAAGTTATCTATAGTTTTATGGATTTTTACAAGAGATAATATCTAGAATATAAAAAATTGACTAAAAACTTGTCCAAAAAAATCTAATATTTTGAACCATGGACACTAATACTAATATCTAAAGTGGCATTGGTTCTCTAAATCTAAAAGCAAGCCACACTCTAGATTTTTTTACATGGTGTGCGCCTAGCGGCACGACATTCACCCCCTCCTAACCTGCACATCCTCTGGCATGTGCCAAAGTCTTACGGATTTGCAGTGTCAAAAGAAGTATCTTCTGCCATGTCAATGTCTTCATCTTCTGCCTCTTCTTCTTCCTCTATGTCTTCATGCTCTTGAATTATATTCAAGTCTTCTAGCTCATATGTTGAACTTTCTCTTCGTTTGAAGAGCTTGATTCTTTTTCCAGCTATGGGTATCTTCATGCTTGTTCCATCCAATTCAGCCAATGAATATGTGGCATTGTCATGAATGACCTTTACCACATGTGGGCCAAACCAATGCTTTACCATCTTCCTAGAAGCACTATATTGATTGTCTAGGCTGCTTTCATAGACAAGTTCCCAATCATTTTCTTGAATTTCTCTTGGCCAAAGTCGATGTCTCTTATCAAATCTTCTTTTGTTCTTTAGTCTTGCTGTCTTTAGCTTCTCAATAGTTGCTTGAACATCTTCAGGCCTTCTTTCTAGCTAGTATATGTGCAACATCAGTAACTCTTCTCTACTGATGCCTTCCTCCCAAGGTAGAAGACTCCATGTGAGAATAGATTCTTCAATTGGCATAATTGGTTGTTTTCCATGCATAAGTTCAGCTGGGATATAGCCAGTCACTGAACTGTGAGTAGTCCGATCAGCCCATAATGCAAAAGGTAGCATTTTAGGCCATTCTTTGATCTTTTCTCTACAAGACTTTGCTAGAGCTTTGAGAATAGGTTGATGACCTCTCTCACTCTTTCCATTCCCTTCAGGGTTGTAGGATGAAGTTAAAGCCAACTTAGTACCCGATTGAGCAAAGAAGTTGCGTGCCTCATCAGCATCCAACTCTCCTCTATCTGCAGTTACTTTATCCACACAACCATATCTACAAAACACTTCTTCAAGCAAAAAATGACAAACAGCTTGAGTGGATTTGGTTGTTAAGACTTTGCCTTCAACTTGATTGGTTAGATCCTCTCTTGCAAGCACTAAATACCGCATATTCCATATTCCTGTAGGCATGGTTACAAGATCAATAACCCATCTATAATGTATAGACAAAGGATAAATTGGTTGTAACCCATCTCAATGCTTGACCATAAAATAAATTTGACACACATAACAGGTTTCAACAAAATGTGCTATGTCCCGATACATGTTTTGCCACCAATATTTTTCTTTGACTTTACTAAAGGCTCCCCATATGCCTCTATGGCCAGCCCACAGGCTTTCATGAAATTCCTTCATTACCTGTTGTTGCAATCTTTTGTTACCTAAAACTTGGACAGGCACTTCTTTCTTCTTCTTTGTGTTCTTCCATAGATGTCCTTCTTTAAGAAAAAAGCCATAAGCTTTCCTCTTGATATGTTTGAACTCCTCATCAGTCCAAGTCTCCTTCTTCTTCATTGTGCTCAAATATTGGCCGATCTTTAGCTAATCTTCTTCATAATCTTCTTCAAGGAAATGAACTAGAACTTGAGCAATGCAATGAGCATGCTAGCTTTTAGTTGACCATCCTGTTGTTTTCAGCTTTGGACCAGTATATGCAGTAACTGAAAAGGTACTTTCAGTAGCCATGGAATGAAATTCAGCAAGTATAGATTCTTCAGCTTCATCTTCTTCCATTAGCTCTTCTTCATTGTCATATCTTGCACGTGATAGCATGTCAGCAACTGGATTCGCCTTTCCTGCAATATGCTTTAATTCGGGGTTGAGTGACTTAATATATGCAATCCATCTTAGCATAGCAATGTCGGGTGTAGAGTAGTTGGCAATCATGCCCAAGAGTGGAAGACAATCGGTTTCTACCACTATGGAAGCACCTATAAAGTATTCACGATCACACTTTAATGTTGTTACAACTCCCCACAATTCCCTTTTTACTTGTGCATACCTTCTTTGACGTTCATTGAGAACTTTGGCTCCAAAACGAATTGCATACCTGTTACCTTCAAGATCCTCTTGGCCAACAACCCATCCTATCCCAATGGGACTTGTATCCAAGGTAAGGATAATGGGTTGACCATTTGAATAGTCAGCCCTTTTGAGAGTGGGGGCTGAAATTAATAGCTTCTTTAATTTATGCATAGTGAGAGTATGCTCTTTATTCCAAGAGAATATTTGGCCTTTTCTTAATAATTAATGAGGATTTTCGGCTACATGAGAAAAATGTGGTATCCATATGAGATAGAATACACATGCACCAAGAAATCTTCTCACCTCTGAAACATTTGTGCATTTTTCTTGCATTCTACTGATGGCATCTATATTGATTGGAGAAGGTTTGTGTCCATAGGGGCCACATAGATGATCGACCCACTAGGACTTCTTCTACTCCAAAAATCTACTTAGCTCCAGAAAGGGTAAGATGTACCTCTTCTAGCTTTGTCAAAATCCTATCACAATCTTGAATATGGTTAACTATAAATGTCTTGCAACCATCTTTGTCAAGCTCCCCATTCTTTTCATTGATTTCATATCCCTTGATAGGTACATCATCAAGAAATGGAAGAGTAAGTTGTGGAATAAATTCCCTTAAGACTTTGTGCATGGCATTCATCATATGGGTTACGGAGTTTGTTGCACCTTGTGGTAGAGTGCACATGCGAACAAATCCAAGAGGTGTCTTCATTGTGGTAATGTCTCAGCTTTCTAATGAAAGCTGAAATTGGTCATATCCTGAATATAGGTCTCCCATAGAATAAATTTCTCTACCTGCAAAAGCTTTAGCAAACTCATCAACAATTGGACCTGAACCAACATTTCGGATTGTGACACGATTGACAAGCTGTAGATCTTGAATGAATCGTAAATATCTATTTTTCTTAGGCATAGTAAACCATCGATTTGAGTAAGGTGTTGAAGAAGGTTCTAAAATCTTCATTCTGATCTTTTCATTTAGAAGTTCCAATAATTTGGGCAGATGCGTCCTTGGAACGGGAATGGGCTTAAGGTTCCAAGGCACATGTGGGATCGTAAAAATGACCATAGGAGCCACAATATTTGGATCCACACAGCCTATTTCACTTGGTTGAAAAGCAAAAGCTTTTCCATGTTTTATTAGCATTTGCATAAAAGAGTGTTTTTCAGCCGGTGAAAGGAAAGAATTTTCACCTATTTTGATCTCTTTTATACTTTCAGATGTGAACTTGTGACCAATGTTGGAAGGATCACAAAGACGTGGCTGATTTGTTGCCCTATCAGCGAGCCCTTCACTTTCAAGAGGCAGTGGGACTGCCACAGGTTTGACTTTCTTATCCACAGTCTTGTATTTTGTCTCCACTTGTACACAGCCTTGTTGAGTAAACCATTGTCTTCCTGTTCAACAAATTCTTGAATTGTTTGATAAAAATCCAATGTACATACTTCTATGGACTAATTTTCAGCCTGATTTTCTACATGAGCAACTGCATATATTTCAAGTAATGTGTAATTAGTCCAAAAAAAATGCCCCAAATATCTTCATTTTCAGCCACCATGTCATAAGTTTTCAGCTCCCTTTTTACATAACATAAATATTTTCTTTCAGCCTTAGTCATGGCCGGAAGAGACTTATAACAGCCCATACTATTGACTGTACATACATATAAATTTGCTAGAGACACATTTTTTGTTGCATGAGGAGGTTCAATCTTTTTACATGACGCACTACCATAGCCTCCCTTTATAGTAGTGCAACCCGAAAACCCTTGAATTCTCGGGCATTAGGAGGCACAGGATAATCACACAGACGATCTCTGTTTCGATGATGGTTAACACAGGCAATAAGAAATTGGATAGCTCGTCCATTATCCTTGCTTCGGATTCATCGAGCATAGGAAAAACCATCATCAAGAGCTTTTGTTTCCAAGTGGGCTTCAGAAATGTAAGGTTGCCCAAGAATGATAGGATAACTACAAGAGTCTTGAATAAAAAAGTGAAAATTGTCTTTTATTTCTCCAATAGTTACTTGCACATTAGGACATGCAGCATATAACTCTCTAGAAGAGTTGTTTGCAGCTCTCATTTGCCAACCTGGATCAACATCTATGGGCCATCTACCACTTTCATAGAGATTCCTTGCCATGACGTTTATCTCTGAGCCATGGTCTAAGAGTGCAATACATGGTGTTTCTCTTTCTCCAATTTTGACGACTGTCTCCATTGTTGCCCTTGCCCAATGCGTACGGGAGTAGTGACTGCTTGGAATGAACCAAGCCTCTTCTTCCTCATGCATGTGTTGTAGACGGCCTTCTTTTTGAGAGATGGGCTGCCCAACTAGTTTGGACCAGCTGACCATTACATTTTCAGCTTTTACTTCTTTAAATTTTGCATTCATGTTTTCTTTATCTTCAACTTCAATTCATGCATTGTTTCTTCATCACCAACATATTGTCTTTTTCTTTTGATTACATTAATAATTACATAATGGAATTCACGTTTGGCAATTCCAAGAATTTTTCCTAAGGTGAATTCAATTTTGCTTCCTAGAATTTGTTCTTCTAGGACTTGTTTGAGATCAGTTGCAAATTCTATGTCAAACTGCAATTTGTAGCCTGGCTACTTGTCTTTCTTCTTTTCTTCAGCCTTCTTTGTTTGTGGCGCATCTTCCATCTCTAGATCAAGGGCTATATTTTCAGCAAGCTTTGGCTGTTCACGTGTTCTTCTAGTTACCCATTTTGGAGGGCCAGAAGAGGAAGGACCTGGTTCATCTTCTCTTCTTCTCTTTTCTTGAATCAAGACTTCTTTATGATTGACATCAGCCAAATGTGTAAAGTCAGAAAAAGAATCTACCGGTTCTTTCCAACCAGTTATTCCTCGAATATACTGACTGGCGTTAGCCAAATCTTCTTTGGCTGCTTTATCACGTTCCATTTGATCTAGTGCCTGCATCCATACTTTAGATTGCACATTATCTTTACGTGCATTCAAACTTGATTTAATTGGCTCAATTTGCAGCCCATAGGTAGCTGCATCAATTGCTGCATAGGCATTCTTTACAGCTAAATCTTCTAATCTTTTCTTCATTCCACCATTGCCAAATTTTGGCTCTAGTGGAAGACCAGTTTCAGCTGCATGAATTTTTCCGTCTTTCCAAAAGACGAGCTTCTGTGCTTCAGCCTCATGGAAGGTAGAACACTCCCTCTTGTCATGTTATTGGCTGTCACACCAAATACAGCGGCTCTTAAAGCCTTCTCTCATGGGTCTTTGAGTTGATGCTCGTCCTTACTCTTCGACTTTGACATCCAGCTTCTCTACTTTGGAAGTAATTTCTATAAGATCCAGATGAAGGTCACGCACGCTTTTAATAAGTTCATCCATTACATCATTTTTAGAAGGAACAGAAGAAGAAAGAGTTGGTTGATTAGTTCAGATGAAGGTCATGCATGCTTTTAATAAGTTCATCCATTACATCATTTTTAGAAGGAACAGAAGAAGAAAGAGCTGGTTGATTAGTCAAAGGAATAGTGGATTTTGAAGGTGGAACAAGCTCCATCAATGGAGTTGTTGAAGTTGGGAAGTAGAGCCCAATCTTAGTTGCATCCGCTCTCTTCGAGCAATCATGTTAACTGCATCAGTAACATCTGTCCATGCAGTCTTGACTCCGGATTCAGAGGTAGCATCTTCTAGGTGATCAGCAAGCTTCTCTTGCAGAATGGGATCTGTAGCCTTAAGGAATAATTCAATCTTCTGACCTTCCATACTTTGTTGGTCTTCAGCATCAAGTTGTCCAAATTTACTTTCAAACTCATGGTATAGAGTTGTTGCAGCTAAACCTTTATTGGGCTTTCAACCCATTCAGTGAAACTTTTCTTCGTCATTAGGCCAGAGTCTTCTAAGAAGAATTCTTCTCATAGGGCTTTTTTGAATGCAGCCCAATCCGCATCTTGTTAAAAAAGACTATGGATTCTTTCTTGAAGACCATGCTTGGCTAGTCTGGCAAAATAACGGCTCCATGCATGTTGTGGTACACCAAAGAAGAGCATTTTTTCAACATATAAGCGAATAAAAACAGACATTTTGACCATTAAATTGTTTTAATTCATGCCCAACTTCCTCTAAGGCCTTGATAGCTATGGAATCAATATTCTCTTCGTCTTGCCTTTGTTATTATTGTTGTAACATTTGGATTTGTTGTTGCTAAGTCTGCTGCAGTATGCGCACCAATTGTTGTAGAGTATCTCCTGAAGAACCCCCCATCTTGGAGTTCTCTTACACCGACCTTCACGTCGGGTTCACCAATGTCGCAGCGCATAGGGTTGAAGGTCACCACAGGGGTTTGGCAAGAGAAGAATGTGTGGGGGTTCAAGAGCTTTGACTTTGAAGATGGTAGAGATAAGAGAAGGGTTGAAGGTTTCAAGCCGAGTTCTTGAAGATAAGAGACAGCAGTGTGTAGGTAGATTCAAGGAGAGGAGTAGACGGAAGGGGTTCGAAGAGATTGAAGATGTAGAAGAATACTCCCAAAAAGAATTAGAATATATAGAGGAATACTAACAAAGATGAAGCCTGTCAGTTTCTTTCAGCATTATGAGAAAATATAACTCTAATAGATAAAAACGTGTACAAAATAATACCTTCATCTATGCTGCTCAGATCACCAATCTGATGCTTCTAATGGCTCCGAAAGGGGGGTTAAATACCAGGACACTTGGCCAAAATCCTGCCAGATCACTCCTTCTTCATCTCCCACTTTCGGAGTGTTGTTCACTGCCTAAAATTAGCGATCAGTCGCGTGATTTCACTAATCTCTTTTTTTACATAAAATCCTCTCAAATTGCCTAAAAGCTACATGCTTTCTTTTACATGTCCTCCTAATCTAGAAGTTATCTATAGTTTTATGGATTTTTACAAGAGATAATATCTAGAATATCAAAAATTGACTAAAAACTTGTCCAAAAAAATCTAATATTTTGAACCATGGACACTAATACTAATGTCTAAAGTGACATTGGCTCTCTAAATCTAAAAGGAAGCCACACTCTAGATTTTTTTACACGGTGTGCACATAGCAGCACGACAACGACTTAGTCATGACAAGTCTAGGCGGCCGTTAGAATTTCCAAGCTATCTTTTCACCAACAACTTCTAAATATATATTCGCCATCTTACCATTACCCTCTCAGAAAAACCTTATAGCACGTACGTTGGTGGACTACAGGAAGTTGAACTTCTGGATCTTTTCCAAAATAATGCCGAAACAAGTGACATCTTTCGTCCTTTCATCTGATGTTATTGACATTCATTTCTTGCTATTGATTACATTCTTATATCAGAAGAATTGAGTTTTTTGTCATATTTGAAGAAGTGCAAAAGTTCCCCTCAATGAGTATGAGTTCTCAGCAAACAAGTTTGCTAATGTGCAATCACATCTGGAAAAGCTCTTTGAAGACTAATATATTCATCACTAAGTTATATTTCAAGGTGGCAACAATGTATCTTTGAAGAAGATGTACTAAAGGAATATTGTGTGGCATGCGAAGAGATACAATCAAATTTGTCTATAAGAAAAATACTTTTCTCATTTTTCGAATCCCTATTACTTGGAATTTCCTTCTCATCAATGCCAAATACATTTCAAATTACCCCCTTTTTAAATGCATATCCATGGAAAATACTCTCTCTTGAGAGGCAAAGCTTTGAATATCTTTTGTGAAAAGATACATAAAACTTATTATTTGAATGCATTAAAACAAGAATTTTGTGAATTCGATCTTGTGAGAAGATGAAAATTCGTGTTTCCATCAATTCCTTATCTGTATTTGACCGAATGAGAATATTTTTACTTCAAGTATTTATTCTGAATTGTGTATGCTCATCCATTATTCCCATCTTGCAAAGCTTCCCTCTGCGATGAGTGACTTCACGAACCCCCGTGTGAATTCCGTGCAACACTGTTATCAAAGGAAAGCGAGTGGGCGTAACCCCCAACGGGTCCATCCAATGGTAGGGTGGTCTTGATTAGCTCGGAGCTTTTTTAAATCAATGATAGAAATAGGAAGACCAACTAGTTGCTAGGTAGAACTGACTTGCATTGTTTTAGGGGGGCGGAATGGGATTTTGCCTTGTGGGCAAGAGGATTGACGTACTACACTCCCCTCTGTCTCCCATTCTCTTTGAACCGAGTGCAATGGCAAGTCCACTTCAGTTTGAGTAATCCTATATAGAAGTGGGAACTCAAAATTAATGACGGGCAGAAGCTGACTGTTAGGAGACCCATCCGATTTTAGGAACCCAAAAATTAAGGTTGATCCTAGTGGGTTTCGACCAGAACTCTTCCATTGCGATATAGACTCAGTGGGGCCTAAGTGAAAAACCCCGTGATAGTCCAACAGAGCATTGGGTGGCATCATTTGGAAAACCTATTGAAGGACTACAAAAAGGTGTGCCTTGGAATAAATTCTGGCAGACACCTCACAGGTGCCAATGAAGGGCTTCAGCTACTTGACATGAAACATATTGTGAATCTTGGTGGTGAGGTAGAGCTCTAGTTGTAAGCTTAGTCAGCAACTCTCTTGAGGATTTGGCAAGGGCCATAGAAATGCTAGGCTAGTTTATTACTGATTGATGCCCTCCTTGAGAGTGGAGTAATAGGACTAAGGCACTTTCAAGAGAACCTTCTCCCTCTTGAAGTTTTAAATTCATTCTTTTGTCATCACCATAAAGCTTCATGTGATCTTGTGCCTTTTGAAGATTCACTTTGCATTGCTGAAGTAGGGCATGCATGCACTCTATCTCCTCTTTACTTTGGTGGTTGATCTTATCATTGAACAAGACTATAGGAAGGGGAACCTTATACCCATATAGTGCCTCAAAGGGAGAAATCCCAATGCTAGAGTGGGCAGAGCTATTGTATGCAAATTCAACCAAGCAGAGGCACATATCCCAACTATGTTTTATATCATGGAAAAAGTCGTGTCGATAGGTCTCAAGCCAATTATTTACCCTTTGAGTGAGACCATCAGTGTGTGGGTGGTATGTGATGGATGGAGCAAGCTTGCTACGCATAGATTTGAAAATATCCTATCAAAAGTTGCTCATAAACTTTGTATCCCAATCATGCCCTGCACAGTAACCCATTCAACTTAGATACATACTCCATAAATAGAGTGGCCACTTGAGATGCAATGTAATAGGACTTAGTTGGGATAAAGTGGGTAGCCTTAGTGTGCGGTGGTCAACTACCACATATATCAAGGTCCATCCTTTCTTGCTGTTGACAGTGAAGCCAATAATGAAATCCATAGTGATATGTGACCATTTCCCTTCAAGAATAGGAAAGGGCTGGTAGAGGCCACTAGGTCTAAGCATGTTATCCTTGTTCTATTGGCAGGGAACACAACTGGCCACAAAATCCTTGACATCCCTCCATAGGCCCTTCTAATGAAAGCTCTTGGCAATGCTATCATATGTTTTGAAAATGTCCAAATGACCAGTAGTGGAGCAAGAATGCATATCTTCCATGATCTTTTGGGTAAAGGGCGAAGTGTGGGGGATGACAATCTTGCCATGGGACCAGATGAGGAGTTGATATTGGGAGTTTTCATCCATTATCCCATGTTGTAATGTCTAAAATATGTGGCCAAAGTCCTCATTCAAGAAATAGGCCTCCTAAAGCTCCTCAATCACTACAAGATATAGGTCTTATACCAACGTTAAAAGCGACGAAAATGTAAATAACAAAATTTTCCCCCGTCATCGCAAAAAGCATCGTTATTGGCGACGCCATAGAACAGTCGGTATTAGCATTGTTATCAGCGTTGATATTAGTGTTATTTGTGACACTGATACCGATGCAAATAGCGATGCTAATACGATGCAAATAACAACCCATGCAGGTAAATTTGTGACGCTAATAGCGGCGGTAACAGGGAAAAAAATTTATGGGCTGCCCTGCCACATATAGCATTGTGTGCTTTATTTGGGCCATACAAAATAGTTTCTGCACTGTGTACAATGCTCCTGTAAACAAAAACAAAGTGTACTTAAATCATAACACTAACACATGAAATAAATACATGATCATATAATGAAAGCAGCTGGTACAATCATGACAAGATATCACTACTACATAGAAAATGTCTACACAGATCAGGCGACCAAAAAAGAAGGGTGTGTGAGCTCTAGGGATCCAAGGGCGAGCTACATATCCTCTCCATCCGAAAGTTCGTCCCGCTGCAAAGGAGCATCAAACAGACTTTGCAAAAAAAGAAACAACTACACATCACTCCACCATACAATAATGCATTCTAATTAAACATGGTAACTATGGAAAAGAAAGATGAGTGACTTATAGGGCCGCCGCGTCTATACAATCGGTCGATCAATGCAGCGACACCGTGCCTCTCTACATATCGAGTCTCAAGGCCGGTCGGATCGCAATTTGTAGTGTTGCAAAGAAAAAAAAAATACTAAGTGTTAGAAACATGATTGTCAGTACAAAGGATATTGCAAAAAAATAAGCAAGTAAACAAAAGAAAAACTTACAAAGTCCTCCAGATATGTCCTGTGGCCGCCACTCCCAAGATGATGGACCACTTCGGCCTTTAGTCGTGCCCTCGCTGCCTCGCGTTGCTGACTCCAACGTCCTGGAGAATCTCTAGCCTCCTCCCTCAGTCGTCGGCACCAGTCGTTTGCGTCTAGCCACTCGAGCTTTGCAGCCCTACTCTTGAGTGCCTTGCGTGCATGTCCGATCGTCTGTGTGACATATATGCATGCATGCAGTCCATCATCCAGCCCATGAAATGACCTCAACATATAGGCACCCATAAAGTATTACTATGATAGGATAGGTGACAAAGGAAAGACTAGATGAAGGGCCAAGTTCCTTTTACAATGGTTTGCTAGAAAATTCACAAGGAAATGATATACTTCTATAGTATGCTTAAATGCATCAAACATGCATCCTTTGAAAACAAGGTATCATATTAGTGATTCCTCTTCGCAAAGTATTAGGGATCACAATATAGATAGCTAGATGCAAGGCTTTGATCACCACAAAGTGATTGTACAAGGTGGGTACTTGGACTTGTACAACTTAAAAGGGAAAACCTTCAACACGGACTTACTCAATCTAGGTTTTAAGAAGAATAATCTAATATATTGGTTGCTAGTATTACATTTACATTGTTTCTTTTGAGAATAAACTCATGATAGATACATCTTAGTTAGCTCATAGGTTTAGTACAAGAGTAAGATACTTCATTTGATATATCTAAACTCCAATAGTTCACCTTTAATTTCCCCACTTTCAAGACCCACTTAAGAAAAATCCACTCCCTAACTTAGAACTTACCTTTTCTTGAGAAATAATATCCTCTACTTTATGATTTCAAAGCTTTTGGTCAAGAATTATCAACTATTTTCAAATAGAGCTAGACTTATTGAAACCAAAGTAACAAGTCTCCAAATTGAGGATCTAGAAAAGCATCCAATTATGTATCAAGGTTTTGATAACCTACTTTGATTTGACTTGGAATGAGGACTATTTTATTGGCCAACTTCAATTTTGGGATTGAATTATTATATGAAAGGTCATTTGCTAACAATATCAAATGTTTACAAGTTAATTAACTTTGCTTCTCAATAAATATTGAGTGATGATTTCCTATTTGAGAGACATAAAGGGAAGTTTCATGGGCCTTCATTAATTCTAGATGCCACAAAAACAATGGTCCAAGGAAAATAAGGAATCAATATTGAGCCTATGTAGATTGATTAACAATGATTCAAGCCATTGTTAACCCAAGAGAAGCAACATAAATTCTCTCAAGGTTTATGTTTGTATTGTGGAGGACCTTGACATATTTCTCAATATTTTCCTAAAAAGAGGCTAGAAGTACAAAGCGCTATTGTGCACTTCTTTCTAGGAAACATGGATGCCTAGCCACAATAGGGGCCATGTGGCTAAACACAAATCAATAGTTCTTAGAAGACACCTCCTTGTCTATTGAGGATACTTTAAGTTTGATTTTTTAGGTAAGGGTTTATATACCACATTGATAAGTAGACATTAAAGCACTTTCAAACTATAGAGCATCTTTATATTCTATGAATGAGAAGTTTTCTAGGCAACATGCTATGATAATCATGATAAATCGAGCCTAGTTCTCATAGAAGTCATAGATGACCATCCTCTTGCTTCATGTGATGTCAAATATGAAACCCATCCTATAAAAGTAACATAGAGAGACTTTATAGTAAACATAGCATTCAATATCATATATTTCCTAAGAAATCAAGTCATCATTAGTCTACCTTGACTCAAACAACACAATCCTCCATCAATTGGAGAACTCCAAAATTTTAATGAAGACTGACACAATCTACTAAAAGAGAGAATGCAAGACCATCTTACATTGGGGCAAAGGTATCCGTTTTCTCATATATTCTTTGCCAACTAAACTGAAAACGGAAAAAGGAATGTAAGATCTTCCACTCCAATATCATGACTACTAATATGTGTTTTAAAAAAAGAAAGTAGATATGCTTCTCCATCATGGACCTTATGATTGTGCCATTGAGTTACAATAGGAACCTCACCTACACTTTGAACCAATCTATAAGCTACATCAGGATGAATTGAAAAAACTACAAAAATGTATTTATGGGAATCTAGCCAAGGATTTCATATAGCACTCAAAGTCACCAGCAAGAAGCCAATATTATTTGTGAAGAAAAGTATGGCTCTCTCCATATGTGTGTCAACTACTGAGGACTCAGCAGTAGGATAACCATTAGGAATTGTTATCCACTTCCCTTGATCCTAGGAATCTTGGAGTGACTTGGAAGATTAATGATATTCACAAATCTTAATATTTGTGGGGCTTATAATCTTGTCAGGATAAGAAAAGGTGATGAATGGAAGACAACTTCTTGTTGTTGAATGTATGGCCATTTTGAATGTATGGTCATGTAGTTTGGTCTCACAAATGCTTCAATAGTCTTCCAACATCTATTGTAAGTACGTAGATGAATTTGTGATAATATATCTAGTTGACATTCTAATCTTTTTCAAGAATAAAAAAGAGCACAAGCATCACATGAGGTTGGTTCTTGATAAGCTATATGAAAATTATGTGTATGCTAAATTGGAAAAGTGCTCCTTTCTTCAACTAGAACTGGAATTCATTGGACATATTATCTCTCAAAATGAAATCACAATGGATGGGAAGAAGGTGAAGATTACTCTTGAAAGGAAAACACCAACATCATCTTGAGATGTACAATCCTACTTGGGATTCACAAAATTTTATCAAATCTTCATTAAGGATTATACTAGGATCACCATGCCACTCACCTATTTGTGGAGCTTTGATGCATAGAAGGCTTTTCAAATAGTTAATCAAGCCTCCACTATGGCCCCCATACTAATATACATGTAGATCCATCCAAGCATTTCTTCCTAGAGTCTAATGCATTAGATTTTGATCTTAGTGCTATCCTTTCCCAAGTTGGCAAATGACAGCTTATAAGTAAATCCAATGGTTTTGAAAAATTCTTAATTGGTTGAAATAAATTATGAATTTCATAATAAGGAAAGTTTTTCTACTATTGACTATTTTGAAACATGGAGGCATGTTCTAGAGGGGACACCCAACAAAATCACAACCTTTAAAAGGCACAAAAATCTAGAGGACTTATGAGCATCATCTCAATGCTCCTATTTTGCACCTAAAAAAGGAGATGCAGTTTACGATCAATAAGATTTTTCTCTCTTGAAGCCATGATATTCCAAGTTTGAACAATAATAAGAAAACATCCAAAAGATCCTACCCTCCTTCTACAAGTCAAGAAAGAACTTTCCAAGTATTTTATTTTCCATAAAATCAACCAAAAAATTCAAGAAGGGTGTGCAAGTTTTGAAGGCTTCCAAAAAGTTGAAGGTCTACTCTATTATAAAGAACTACTATATACCACCTAGATTACTTTAGTTATATATATCTAAAATAAGGATTTACCTTCCAAATGCAAGACATTTTGAGATCAATACAACTCATCCACTATATCCTAGTTCACTTGTTGTACATCATCTTCAAATACTCTAGTACACTTATTTGTTGTGTGCTCAAGCTTGAACTTTGCCTCAAGGATAACCTTGTGACTAGCCTTATCCAAAGCTACCTCATTCTCAACATTGTATTCCTTTCTTATTCTTGTTCATCAAGAGATGCACTTTTAGCATACTGTGATGCTCATTGCGGAGGTGACATCCCCAAATGCAAATTCATGACCACATGATACCTTCTTCTTATCATTAGATCTCCAATGTGCTGGAATACAAAGACAAAAAATTTAGTATCATTATCCATCATGGGAGCTAATTATGTGCATGCCTCTCTTGTGGCCAAGGATTGCCTATGGATTATGAGGTCATGCAAGAATTGGATTTCTCCATTAGAAATTTATCTTTTACCATGTATTGTGACAATCAATCATGAGTCACAATCATAACTTCATGTGACTTCCTTCTAAATAAACTCAAACACATGAGCCTTCAATATAATTTTGTAAAAGAATTATACCAAGAAGGATAGGTGCACATTGATGTCAAGCCTATTTCTCATAATTAGGCAAAGTTTTTGACAAAGTTATAACTCATGATAAACTCCATCTCATATACATTGGCCTTTATTTATGTTGACATCCCATTTCCTTTCCTCAATTGTAATTCTAATCACTCCTTTGCTAAAGGGGGATACAGACAAGTAGATTCATTTACTTGCAATCTTCCTTTTTGTTGGCCCTTCTTGACTAAAGGGGGGATGTTGGAAAGCATTTAGTTCTCTCATGTGTAAGCCTACAAAAGCCTAAAAACTTTATCTATCTACTTTTCTCAATTGTAATTCTAATCACTCCTTTGCTAAAGGGGGATATAGACAAGCAGATTCATTTACTTGCAATCTTCCTTTTTGTTGGCCCTTCTTGACTAAAGGGGGGATGTTGGAAAGCATTTAGTTCTCTCATGTATAAGCCTACAAAAGCCAAAAAACTTTATCTATCTACTTTTCCTTTTCCACCACATCTCATTTATGGATGTCCTCATCCTCTTACCCACATTTTGATCTCCTATCAAGTGGGCCCTTTCCCCACCTACCACATTGACTTCATAATGAGGTATTTTGTGTATAAACCAAACTTGTGGGAGACAATAACATCAAATCTTGAATCAAGAATATTGCTTTCTTGCACTCTAGCATTCTTAATCTCTATTTTCTCATAGCTAATAGTCCATTTAGGTCAATAAATATGCATTCACACACACATACATATATTATGCTCACAATTTAGTTGTAGTACTAATGTCCTACTTCTCTTGTGCTACTAACTTCTTAGAATCAAATGTTACAAACACATTTACATCAATTTGGTTGTTTCATTAGGACTTATTTACATGACATCCTTAAACCAAACAACATTCAAAACATATACAAGGAGCTTCAAATGTCAATCTTAATGACAACTTGGATCATCCATCTTCTCATCAATATGTTGGGTTTCAAAATTCTTTTCCTCACAACACCATATGACATTGAAATTTGGGCATTCTACAAAGACAATGAATTGGGCAAGTATCCTAAAGTTTATAAATCATTAAGATATGCACAAATTACATGCATTTACCTTGGTGAGGCATCCTAAATTATTATCCCATTCTTCCATTGTGATAACCAATCCACATCAAGGTCATTAGAACTCTTAGATGTGGATCATATTGTAGAGTACACCCATGGCATGTTTGAAACACCATCGTTTCCTTTTGAATATAATTACGAAATGTTTGAGAAATTTGCATCTTGGGGGAAACATTGGGAATCTCTTTGAATATTCCCTTTAAAAATTATCTAATTTTAGTGTAGCTTTTTATCATGATATGTTTTTGAGTCAATATCTTATGCTTTACTCTTAGAGTTGAGTTTATTACCATCACCATTGTCATCCTCTTATCCATTATCGCCTTCAAAAAAGGAATATTGATCATTATTAGTCTCTCTCCTCCTCCATGTTGAGGCTTAACAATCAACCAATTTATTTTGCCATCATTGGCTATTGAAGTCATAAGAAAAGGGCTGTTCAAAGTTTTGACAAACAATAAAAAAAATATGTCAAAGGGCATGGTGAGTATGGTCCCTAAATAATTGTGTAGCTTGAGGGGTCCCCCTTGATGATTGATTATTGCATTGAATTTCACTTTCAATATATTTGTATCAAACCAATGGACCTAAGTAACCTTAATTGCCCTCAAATGAATTTCACAATTAGAGTTGTTGATGTAATTAGGTAAGATCCACCAAGAAAGCACTACAAAAACTTATGCATAACAAGTATAGAGTGTGTGCAATAGGTCAAGTAAATCTAAAACAAGAATCAATTAGGATAATAAATATAATAAGACTTGATTGGGATAAATAAATTCAATGGAGAGGTACCCACCATCACTACAAGGGATGAGGGGTATACCAACAAAAGATTTTGATGCTTACACCGAAAGAAAATCTTGTTGCTAAAATATGCACTAGAAAGACTCCCTATATGTGTGTAAAAAATGACTCTAAAAATACAACTATTCATTTAGATGCATACATCAGTACCATTTTAAAACTCATGGACAAGCATATCTTCATACGTATCGACACAAATATTGAGGATGGTTTGAAATGACTTTAGCCAGGGCCTCCTTATTCTTCTTTGTTTGGCTACTATCCAACAAAAGGTAAGTAGTTGCAAAATCCTGTTGCTATTATTTTTTAAAACTTGCATGCCTTTTTTGAGATGCTAGTATGCAAAAGATGCAATGTAGGTTTAAGGTAGTTGAAATTTATGTTTGGTTAAGAGGGAGGAAGGGAGGAGAGGGACAGGGATTGGGAGGAGAGGAAGTAGAGAGAAAAGAGATAGAGAGGAAGATGAGAGAGAATATTGAGAGCAAGAGAAGAGAGAAAAATGTAAAATTTTTACCTTTTTTTAATTTTTTTTGCATAGGTTCATAATAGGTGCTTGAGTTACTTAGAAGAGCACTTCGACTAAGCCTTATCATCACATCAATGTTCATATCATTGAGCCTATTTTCTGATATGTACACTATCTTTATTTAGACTAATAGTTTATTTATATTCAATGAAATATAATTATTAATTAAATAGATTTAAATTAAGTAATAATTTAATAATATTAAATAAAATTTAATCATTAATTTGATAAATTGGAATATAAACATTTGTTTAATGTAAAATATAGAGTGAATTTTACTCTTTAAATGTCTTATTCCATATGAATAGAATTTTATTAGTTTGATTAATTGAGTAATTGATTAATTTTTTTATCAATATGAAAAATAGAGAGGAAGTATGAGTAGAAAGATGAGAGAGAAAATACGTCTTTAATAAGAAAAAGGAAAAAGTATGAGTAGAAAGATAGTAAAGGGAGGAGAGAGAGAGAGATGTAAAGGGAGAGAAAAGAGAAGAAAAGAGAGAGGAGAGGAGAGAGAAGAGAAAAGAGAGGAGGGAGAAGAGGAAGTAGAAAGAGAGGAGAGAGGAGATAGACAAGAGAGAGGAGAGAAGAGAGAATAAGAGAAAGAGAAGATAGAAGATAGAGGAAGAAGAGGGAGGAGAGAGAAGAGAAGAGGGAGAAGATAGAGACAGGGGAGAAGGGAGGAGAGAGAAGAGAAGAGAGAAGAAGAGGATAGATGATGGAAGCAAAGAGGAGGAGAGAGAAGAAGAGAGGGAGTAGAGAGAAGAGAGGGGGAACAAAGAAGACAAAAAATAGAGGGAGTATATTTAGAGAGAAGACAAAAAGAAGAAGAAGAGAGATAGAAAAAGAAGAGAAGAAAAAGAAAGGAGATAGAGAGAGGAGTAAATAGAAGAGAGAAAAAAGAGAAAGAGAGAAGAGAAGAGAGAGGACAACAGAGAAGGAAGAGAGGGGAGAAATATAGAGAGTATGAGTAGAGAGAGGATAGAAGAGATAAGAAGAGAAGAGAGAAGACAGAGTAGAGTGAGAATAAGGGAGGGGAGAGATAAAGAGAGTATGAGTAGAGAGAGGAGAGATGAGAATTAAAAAATGAGAGAAGAGAAAGTAGAAAGAAGAGAAGATAGAGTATGGGTAGAGAGAGGATGGAGAATTGAGAGAGCAGAGAACAAAGAAGTAGAGAGAGACATGAGGAGAGAAGAGGGGAGATAAGTATAAGTAGAGAGAGAATAGAGTATAGAGAGGTAGAGAGTATAGCAAAAACATGATATTTTGATAGCATGAAGGTAGTCTCAGTGCTACCTGTCAAGAATCGCGTGGTGGGGGGACTTGCTTAAGATGCTGCGCCGAACACATACAGAATGCACAAGGAGAAGCTCACTCAAGAGACAAGAAGAGAGATAGAGGCCAAAACGTTTTCTTGCTAGTTTTTTCTTCTTCTTCCACACACTTTACAATGTACACAAATAATAGATAAGATACAACATAAAGGAAAGTGGCCTACTAAGTCAAACAATGCATAACCGACTACACTAGTCGACTGGCGCTATAACTATGCCAGTTGTAAATAGGTGTAATAACCTGAATATAATAAGTAATGAGTGAGTGGCCATGTGAGAGTTATAATGACTACTGACATACTAAGAGTAGATGTGTGGAACCATCAAACCAAGCGGTCCATCATCAATGTCCGCATGTGTTGAGCTTGTCATCTCAACACTTCCCCTCAAACTCAACTACATCTCTGCAACTCCAAGTAAGCTTCGAAACTTTTGAAGCTTCTCTTTACCCAATGCCTTCGTGAAGATGTTAGCTATCTAATCCTGTGTGCTAACATACATCAAGTCAATCTCACCTGCTAGTACCTTCTCTCTCACAAAGTGGTAGTGTACCTCAATATGTTTTGTCTTGGTATGGAAAACAGGGTTCCTAGCAAACTGTATACTGCTCATGTTGTCACAATAAATGACAACTGGACCTTCCACCTGCACATCTAAATCAGCCAATAACTTTTGTAGCCATACTACCTCACATGCTGCTACAGCAGTACCTCTATACTCAACCTCTGTACTCGACAAAGCAACCGTAGGTTGCTTTTTGCTTCTCCAAGTAACTGCTGCACTACCAAGAGAGAACATGTATCCGCTGGTAGATCTTCTATCAGACATACTACCAGCCCAATCTGCATCTGTGTATCCAAACACGTGTACATCTGTACCTGCCTCATAGAAAAGTCCATAATGTAATGTGGACTTCAAATATCTCAATATGCGTCTGACTACATCCAAATGTTGCTTTCTAGGTACTTGCATAAACTGACTCACAAGACCAAAAGCGTAGCTCAAGTCTGGCCTTGTAATGGTCATGTAGATCAAACTCCCCACTATCCTCCTGAACATAGTAGGGTCTTCTATCTCATCCCCAACATCAGCACTCAACTTTACATTCCACTCCAATGGGACAGAAAGTGGTTTGCATGCTGTCATACCATACTTGGACAACATATCCAAGCCATACTATCTTTGGGACAGCCATATACCATCATCACATCTTATCACCTCAATGCTAAGGAAGTACCTTAGCTCACCTAAATCCTTCATCTCAAACTTCTTCTTCAAAAAATCCTTGACTTCAGCAATCCCACTATCACTATCACCTGTAATAATCAAGTCATCCACATAGATGAGTATGATGACCAAACTTGCATCTCCCTTTCTCACATAAAGTGAGTGATCAGCATCAGAAAACATAAAAGCCAATATTGACAAGATACTCTCTGATCTTGTCAGACCATGCTCTAGGTGCTTGCTTGAGCCCATAGAGCGCCTTCTTCAACCTGCACACATACGTGGGATGCTCTAAATCTTCATAACCTACTGGTTGATCCATATACACTTCTTCCTGCAAATCACCATGCAAGAAGGCATTCTTCACATCCATTTGCTGTAACCTCCAACCTTTGGCTGTTGCCAAAGAAATCACACATCTGACAATTGCCATCCTAGCAACTGGACTGAAGGTTTCTTCATAATCTATGCCACATGTCTGGGCATAGCCTTTTGCAACCAGCCTAGCTTTGTACCTACTAATAGAACCATCTGCATTGTGCTTAATCTTATAAACCCACTTACATCCAATAGCTTTCTTGCCCTTCGGCAATGATACTAGATCTCCCAAGTCTTATTGGCCTCTAATGCAACCATCTCCTCATCCATTAGTACATCCCAATGAGTATGACCAACATCATTCTCAAAACAAGTGGGCTCAACATCCTCAACTAGTTTCACCATGTAAGCATAATGGTGAGCTACATAACCTTCAAAACCAAATCTTTTAACAGGGTATCTGACCTTGCTAGATCTGCGTACCATCGGATCACTCAATGGAGCCTTTACATTATTATGAGCTCTCTGTACACCTGGTGTCCTGACAGAAGGAATATCAAGCTCATCATCCAAGCTCTCTGAGCCACTGGAGTCTCCATCAAGAACTGCATCAATGCCATCTGACACTTTATTCTTTCCTTTGTCTTTACCTGTAGTGCTACTAGATGTACTTGAAGATGTAGAGCTACTCCTTAGTCTCCGAGACTAAGGACTACCAGATGATGTCTCTGGTCCACTAAGAGTCCGTGATTCTTGCTTTTCAGCCTGCACATGAGTGTTATCCCTGCTCACTCTGAACTTACATGTGACAGGGTTATAACAAGGATACCCTTTCTGCTCTAAAGAGTATCTAATAAAGACACATTTTTTTGCCTTTGGATCAAGCTTCTTCCGTAGCTCATCTGGCACATGAACATATGCAACACAGCCAAATACCTTCAAGTGCGATACATCAGGCTTCCTGCCACAGTAAAGCATTCTTCAGGATTCGTCCCATGAACTGCAGCTGTGGGAGTTCTGTTCATAATATAAACAGCAGTACGAACAGCCTCAGACCAAAAATGCTTAGGCATATTCTTTTCAGCCATCAAGGTGCGTGCAACTTCTGCAATATGCTTGTTTTTCCTTTCTGCAACCCCATTTTGCTGTGGGGTATACCTGCATGAGAACTGTCTCTTTATCCCATGAGACCTCAAAAAATCACTGAACTCATTCGAGAGGTACTCTCCCCCTCCATCTGACCTCAAGCACTTTACTTTCAAGCATGTTTCTCTTTCAACTACAGCCTTGAAAGTTCTAAAGTGCTCAAACGCTTCACTCTTTTTCTTCATAAAATATACCCACAGTTTTCTAGAACAATAATCAATGAATGTGACAAAGTATGAACTGCCTCCAAGAGATACATTTTGTGTAGGCTCCCAAATGTTTGTATGCACAACATCAAGGATATTTCTGCTTACATCTCTGTCATGTGAAAAGGGTTGTCTTGCCTGCTTACCAAACTGACATGCTTCGCATACCTTATGAAATTCTGCAACTCTAAATGTAAGCAAACCTGTAACCAACCCTTTGGACTGCATTAATTTCAGCATTTTTACATTTGCATGTCCAATGCGTTTGTGCCAAATTTTAATATCTCCAACAACACCTTTTCCTTTAGCATACATAGCAGCATTCATAGTAGGAATTCCAGCATCCAGAGTAAACATACGGCCAACTCTACTTCCCTTTGCAACTAACCTGCGCTTGTCATTAAAGTTTTCTACAAAGTAGCCCTTTGCATTAAATCTGACTTGCAGCCGTTGCTCTACCATCTGACCGATTGACACCAAGTTCTTTGTAATAGATAGCACATGTAATACATTTGAAAGACTCTTTATCTTACCATCATGCAAGGACAACGAAACTTTTCCAATGTGTGAACTTGGGTGGCATGAATCATCACCCGTCTGCACATAACCTGCATTTTGCAAATCATGCATCTCTCCAAACCATTCTGCATGGCTGGTCATATGATTGGATGCACCTAAATCAACATACCAAACATCATCATGCGTTCCCTTTCCTGTAACAGCATTCAGCATATGCTGCATAACAAACAGACGTTCATTTTTGTCTTCATTCTGTCGTGAAGACGATGCATAGTTTCCTTGCTGCAACTTACCACTACGAATATCATCTTTCTTAGCAAAACATTGGGCTGCAATATGACCTGTTTTGCCACAGTAGTGACACACAATACCAAAGTTGTTAGAACATCTGTTTTGCCATCCACCTCTTCCTCTAAAGCTCACCCTACCTCTAAAGTTACCACGACCTCTTGAAACCTACATATCGCTAAATTGTTGATTCAATGTGTTTTGCTGGTTGTCACTACCACATCCTGTACCACGGCCTCTTGAAGAGAACCTACCATGTCCCCTTCCTGAACTAGAGTAGAAAGATTGGACCTTATCACCACTTCTTTTAGATGTCTCACTCTGCAATGCTGATCTCTTCAGTGATCAAAGGGAGACTAACTCATCGAAATCTGAAAATGGCTTTCTGACATATACAGAAGTTACAAAAGATTTCCAAGCCTTTTCATTGTTAAGTCCACCCAAGGTAGACGACACTAAATCATCATCATCGAGCATTGCATCAATCACTGCCAAGCTATCTGCAATGCTCCTTACCTTCAGTGCATACTCATTGATAGACATCTTCCCTTTCTTCAATGTATTCAACTCTTGCTTGAGTTGAATCTTTCGTGCCTTTATATATACGGAAAACGTACTTTCAAGTATGGTCCAAGCTGCATATGAATTCTCTACATTTCTAATATGTCCCAGCATATTATTGTCAATTACTGCAGATAGCCAATACATGACCTTTTTGTCTTTTGCATTCCATTCCTTTCATGCCTTTGTCTCTTATGCAGTTGGAGGATCACTCACCTCCGGCTCCTTTTCTTCACCTGAAACAAACTCGTAGAGGCCTTTTCCAATAAGGAAGTTTATGACACGGAACTTCCATGAAGGGTAGTTGTTCTTGTAGAGCTTCTCAATGATGGGGTTTCCATTGTTCTCTACCATTATCACAAAACTAACACCAAACAGCAAGCAAATCTTCTGCAACCCTCGACTTGTGATGCACAGCAATACACCAAATAGCCTTTTTCACTGTCTGCTCAACAATACATGCAATCTGAAGCAGTTTGCAGATAAACCTTGTGTTTATTCACTGGTAAACACCTTTGAACTTACAAATCTGAAACCTGTAACTTGTGCACCTGTATATGGCAGACACAACTAAAATTGCAGGGTATCTCAAACTGTTGTCCGCAACCTTTCAGCTCTAAAAGGGGCCTGAAACAGCCTCAGATGCCCAAAATAATTGCGAAACAAGCCCTAAAATGACTTTTTTGCAAAATACACAACGCTATTTTCGCACACCAAATCTCATTGCAATCTGAGATTTTTGCTCTGCCCTGCTTCCGGTGCCTCGACAGGCACTATCCAAGAGAGAGGGTGGAAGGATGGGAGAGCTTCTTACCCATGGCTTGCTTGCTCAAACCTTTCTTCTTCTCCTTCACTTCAACCTTCGAAATCAGTCTCTCTCAGTGGCACAGCTCTCATACCATGTCAAGAATCGCGTGGTGCGGGGACTTGCTCAAGATGCTGCACCGAACACACATAGAATGCATAAGGAGAAGCTCACTCAAGAGACAAGAAGAGAGATGGAGGCCAAAACGTTTTCTTGCTGGTTTTTTCTTCTTCTTCCACACACTTTACAATGTTCACAAAGTATAGATAAGATACAACATATAGGAAAGTGGCATACTAAGTCAAACAATGCATAACCGACTACACTAGTTGACTGGCGCTATAATTATGCCAGTTGTAAATAGGTGTAACAACCTAAATATAATAAGTAATGAGTTAGTGGCCATGTGAGAGTCATAATGACCACCGACATACTAAGTGTAGACGTGTGGATCTATATAACCAGGCGGTCCATTATCAATGTCCGCATGTGTTGAGCTTGTCATCTCAACACTGCCGACAATTATTCTTAGAATCAAGAAGGATCATAATGGACCAATAGCCATCATCATCACTGGAAGCATTCGAATGCTGAAGCCTTTATCCATGGGAGTGCTCCAAAAAACTGGGCTTGCTTGATGGAGAAAATGGGCATCATGATAGGCTATACTTTAACCATCTTCTTCGAGCACTAAAGAGGTATGACTATCTAATCTTAATCTCTCATATTTATCCACTTGCTGAGCTTAATCCCTTTGTTGGAGAGATTAAAGATTGCATAGGATTAGTAGCTCAATCCCTCTTTATGCACGCATGATATCTAGTCCTAAAATTCATTGTATTGGATTACATTAGCCCCCATCTTATCTTGTAACTTTAGATAAGCCTCAAAGTGAGTAATAGCCATTATAATTGGGTAAGTAGTAGCCAATGAGTCATTGGAATGACAATGTAATTTCCACCCCACCCCTTGTTCATTCCTTGCATCTTATGAAAAGGTCCAATGTCTCCTTTAAAATGCATCTCATGCTAATTACTTAATAAAAATGTCTACCATGTATACTCTGGCTAAGGAAAAAAGACCGATGCCAGGTGAGGTGGTAAGACAAAAGAGAGGTGACCCTCCCTTACCACTTAAGACCTTGAAGGGGTGCACAACCCGTACCAGGTGAAACTTTACCCACCTCCTAGTGATCGGGAGCTTGATACTTGTATGCAAGTGTAGGTACTTCCTCCCCTGATGCAATGATCCCCTTTGGACACCTCCTCAATGCTAAAGTACCCATATATGACACTTGAAGTGTTGATAAATAGAAGAGATGTATGGCAACAGATTCACTTATATATTGATGATAGAGTAAATAGGTATGCAATGATGCTTGGGATAATGCTTAGTGTGCTTAGGATGCTATTCATGTTGTTGATCAAGCCTCTCAACATATGCCCCATCCATATAAGGCTTTTGCAATAGAAATAGGCAATGTTTTTGGTCACAGTCCTATAGAACATTCACGAAGATCCTATAATAGAAATTTCTATTTTGAATCTAGGAGAAAACCCTACAACTCACCTCGAAGAGGGATTTGTCTCCTTCAGTTTGAATAAAAAATCTTCCCAATTAGAGCTACATTTGGAAGTTATGCCCATTTTTGTGCACTAGGGTCACTATGGATAGGGTGTAGATTGCATGCATAGTAATTCCATTACAAAAAATTTTGATCATATTTTGTTACAAAGGTTATTAAATCATCTCAAAGAGGACTTTTTCCCCTCCAACCTGAATCAAAAATCTCACCAATCAAAGTTTCCTACAAAAAGTTATGCCCCATTTATTGATAGCAGATCGTGCGGAATGCATCCAGATGGTTGGCCATATAGGCAAAAGCAAGGCCCATGAGGAACTCTAGAGGGAGATTAGAGAATCCTGGATCTCCATGAATGATGAACCAAGCTCAAAACAAGATTACCATAGTGATGCGTGCATAGGAGGAAATGCCGAAAACGGATCCATACACCCTGCTCAATCACACCATATGTCAGCATGAGCTTAGTCACATGGAATGGTATAATGACATGGTTACCAACCACCACTGCCTAATGATGTCCAAGTTTGATGAAGTTATCGACATATGGCCCTCTCAAACTCAAGGACTCAACAGACCTTGGAGTGGCTCACTACTCTTGTTGGTCGATTAGCTACTACTTCATCCCAAGAGAAGGTCAATGACTCTAGGCATGAATATAGACATCCTCCACATTAGAAGCCATTGCATGGTCCACATGGAATACTTGGTGCTAAGGAAATTCCCCCTTCTACCTATGTTGCTAGGTGGCACCTACACAAAGGGATTAGCACCTTAAATGGTTCTTCTTTGTGTGTACGTTGGCGGGATGAGCGTCTTAAATGGTTCTCCCTCAATACGAGACACATTCCTAAGAAATTGTCTTAGGCGAAAGGTCGATGGGGATGCCTATCCTTTTCGGGCATCGATGCAAGTGTGAACGTGGATGGCACCATTTTATCCACACGAGTATTAACATCTTCCTGAATTAATTATTGTATGGAATACCAAATTAATTGATTTATGTGGCTAGCTACAATTATTCAGTTGGTTATTATTCTAACATGATTTTCTGAATTTGTGGCAACTGATGTGTAGAGCAATGAGAATTGGAAAGGCGGGCCACGTGCAAGCTTTCTAAATTAGAAATCCGAGGTGGAATGTTACATATGTGGAGAAAATGGTCATATCTCACGAATTGTCCAAACCCTAGAAGATATGTGGATTACAAGCCCTTATGCAGCCGACGCAAAGGAGAAGGCCATACTGAAAAAGATTGTCCAAGTCCATTCCCTATCAAATCTACTTCTGATACCCAACAGAAGACCCAAGAACTTGCTTCCAATTTGGTGGAATTGAAAGTGGCCACAATAACGCGAGAAAAGAAAGGAGAACCCGCAGTTCCAAAAGAGAACGCTCCTTCTAAAAAGACGGTGAAATTCAACCTCCCTCAGGAAAAATAGAACAATGCAATCCATAATAAGGAAGTACAGAGCCACAGAGAGCTACAAAGATAGTTGCAGAGGCAGGGCCAAAGGTCCAGGAAATAGAGGATGTAGAAGTCCCTCCTTATGAAGACGAAGCACATATGTTGCCGCTAGACAAAGCACATATGTTGTTGCTCCAAGAAGAAAAAGGGAAGATAAAAGTGAGCCCCATTTCCCAGTCGATTGGAAAAGCCTGTGGATCCTATCAAAGAGTATGATTTGGTCAAAGAGCTAGATACCTTTAAACCAAACCTAACCTTCTGACAGTGCTGATGTTATCTCCTAGTTGCCAAAAAATATTCAAAAGCATCTTGACAAGAAGACGTGGACTAAGGATTTCTCCCACAACAACAACAAAGTCCAATATAGCCTTAGAACCTACGAATGAAGTGGAGGTGGCTAATGCCTTCCTAGATTTTAGAACTCCAGAGTCTAGTGTATGGAGAGAAGGATGCTTTATTTCAAATGCATAGATTGATGGAGGCTCATCAGTAAACATAATGATGGATGTGACAATGAAGGATTTAGGTTTGCAAGGAACTCAACCTACCCAGTGGCTTATCAGATTGGCAGACCAAAGCACAATCAAACCATTGGGCATTCTCCCATACGTAAAAACAACCCTTGCAGGAAGAGACTATTGGCTAACATATTTGGTAGTCAAACCAAATTCTTATGGGACCTCATACCCTCTGCTCTTGGGAAGACCTTGGCTTTTTAAAGCAAGATCCAGGACGGACTGGTTCAAAGAAACCCTAACCCTAGGCACATGACCCAATAAAGTGGTGTTGAAATTGTATGGATCGCAAAAAGGCAATGGATTCACATCCATTAAAGTCATAATAGACTTCTCCAATGAAGTAATAGATGCTACATTAGGAGACAAAGAGGATGTTAAATTAGAAGAAAACAGAGGCACGGTCCCTAACAGTGGGCACTGTAAGCCAACTACCGAAGGTAGCAAAGTCTTTGTCCATGGGAGAATACCTCCTGCCTCAACTCGAATCGACTTCTGAAATCACCTTTGACAGGGAAATAGAAGCATGGATGTACTGTTCTCCTTGTTACATGGTAGTCAAAGAGTCAGAGACTGAGTCAAAAGAAGAGACAGAGCCAGAGAAAGAGGCAGAAGTAGAAGCATACACAGAGGCGGAGGACATGTTCTTCTCCTACATAGCCTCTCCAGAAGCAGAGACAGAGCCTCTAGAGGAAGAGGATAAAAATAATAAGGAAGAAAACAAAGCAGGTTATGAAAGTACAGATGAAGAAGTTCCTTTGATAACAAAGGATCTTGTTGATGTTCCTACAAAGACCTCAGAGGCCGAAGATCTTAGGGTGGTGAATGGAATGACTATGGTTCCATTTAGGTTGACCAATGGACCACAAAGTATGCAAAATCTGCATAAGCAATGGATCAAAGGTTTAAAAATTAAGTTCACCAATGGCTCCTATCACCCTGACCATTCATTCTAGAGAAAAGAGGATGATGATGCCCCTTGTCAACAGAAGCCAGAGCCATCAGAGCCATGGCTTATAGAAGGTCCGTGCTATGTGATATTCATGGATGCATCCTCTGAAGACGAATCCCTAAGTCCAAAAGAAATCACCACTCACATAGAAGCAAACAAAGATTTGATACCCGCCGATAGCTGCCTTCCAGAGTCATCTGCATGATTTCATAGAGGTGTATCTCGATGACTTCTGTGTCTATAGCTTAATCCATGAGCATTGGGGACACCTAGAGCAATACTTTGACAGATGCCGAGAGTATGGGATCGCTCTCAACCCTGACAAATGTGTCTTTGGCATCTCATCAGGAGTTGTTCTGGGCCATATTGTCTCTGCACAAGGGATTCAACAGACCTAGCAAATATTGAGAAGATTGCAGCCTTGACAGCACCAACAAACCTCAAGAATTTGAGGGGGTTTCTTGGCCATGTGGGCTATTACAGAAGATTTATTGCACATTTTGCAACCAAGGCAACCCTTCTGCACAAGCTCCTAAGGAAAGATGTGGATTTCCTTTGGACTGATGATTGCGAAGAAGACTTTAATACCCTAAAATAGTGCCTCATCCAAGCACCTATCTTGCAGTCTCCTGACTGGATGAAGGAGTTCCATGTGCACACAGATGCATCAGTTGAAGGGCTAGGTGTTGTCCTATGTCAAAAGGACCCCTCTAAATTAGATCAACCAATCTATTATGCAAGTGGGAAAGTAACTGACCGAGAGCGGAACTACACAGTGACAAAGCTTGAGTGCTTAGTAATGGTATTTGCACTGGAGAAGTTTTGACACTATCTACTATCAACACATTTCAAGTTTTACATGGATCATGAAGAGGGCCCTATCCTTCCTGATGAAAAAAGCAGATGTTAAAGGACAATTGATGAGATGGTTGCTCTTGTTCCAGGAGTTCGATTTTGAAGTGGTCACTAAGCCTGGTTGTTCCCATGTGTCCTAGCCAATCATTCACCACGGATCCCTCAAACTGCAAAAGAGGAACAAGATGATCGAGACCTTCCTAGTGCTTCCTTGTTTCTAGTTGAAACAAGGAAGCACTAAATGATCCAGATCTTTGTCAAGATTGTGGGAGAGAAGGAAGGAGTCTCACTCGTAGCTTTCTTGCTTGCACAATGGGGGAATACACACACAGGTGGAGGCTGAAAACAGTTTTCCTCTTCTTAGTTGTGTAAGCCAAAAGAAATCAAGTACAGAGAAATAGAATAACCCTATATATGGGTCTCAAACCAAACTCAACTAACTAAGGTGGCATACTAACTGAGCCACGAACTAGAGTAGATAAGGATATCTGTCATCCAGCTATTATTCATGGGCGCAAAGAATGGGAACCACTGCTAGAGGACACTCCAGGTCCACTAATATCTTGTGACTGCTGCTGTGAATTCTGTGTAGCATTACCATTTTGTGCATCTACATTATCAATCACATTTACTGGTTTATACCAGCCACTCATCTCATCAAAAACAACATCTATGCTCACTGTAAACTTACGAGTAGAAGGGTTATATCATCTATACTCTTTCTGCTGCAAAGAGTAACCAATAAAGATGCACTTCTCAGCTTTTGGATCCAACTTGGATCTCAACTCATCTGGCACATGAACATAGGCAATGCAACCAAAAAATTTCAAATGAGAAATATCTGGTTTCCTACCAGTATACCTCTCCTCTGGAGTCATCCCATGTATTGCTGCAATGGGAGTCTTGTTCATTATGTAGACTGCTGTAGCAACTGCCTCAGCCCAGTAAAAATTTGGTAGGTCTTTTTCATTGAGCATGGCACGAGATACCTCTCCAATATGCTTGTTTTTTCTTTCTGCAATTCCATTTTGCTGTGGGGTATGACTACATGAATATTGCTGCTTTATGCCATGCTCTTGCAAGAACCTTGCAAACTCATTTGAGAGGTACTCTCCCCCTCCATCTGACCTTAGGCATTTTATTTGCAGGCCTATTTCTTTTTCAACCATAGCTTTAAGAGTTTTGAAATGCCCAAAAACTTCACTTTTCTTTTTCATAAAATACACCCAAACTTTTTTGCTATAGTCATCAATAAAAGTGACAAAATAATGACAGCCTCCAATAGATGCAGCTTTAGTAGTCCACACATCAGAGTGGATTAATTCCAATGGCTTCTTACTCTCTTGAACATGTCTAGGAAATGGTTTCCTTGCCTGTTTTCCAAATTGACAGGCTCCACATACCTTATGCATTTCTGCAACCTTGAATTTAAGCAATCCTACAACAATATTTTGGGCTTGCATTGATTTAAGTCGTTGTAGATTAACATGACCAATGCGTTTATGCCAGATATCAATATCTGCAACTACACCGGTCCCATGTGCAAACATTGTTGCACTCAATTCATGCATGTCTGCATCCAACGTAAACATTCTGCCTTTCTTCTTTCCTTTTGCTATCAAGCGACCTTTATTTTTCATATCCTCAACAAAGCATCCATGAGAATTAAATCTGACCTGCAAGCCCTGCTCAACCATTTGACCAACAGAAACTAGGTTCTTGGTGATATTCGGGACATGAAATACATCCAACAGGTATTTCTTTTTCCCATCTTGCATAGACAAAGGAATTTTTCCAATCTGCACAATAGGATGTGCAGTATCATCACCAGTCTCCACAAATCCTGGTTTTTCCATTTTCCTTGCATCTTGCATCCATTCTGCATGACCTGTCATGTTGTTTGATACACCTGAGTCAACATACTACCCATCGTTGCTTTCTTCTACACTTGTCACAGAATTGGTCATGTGCTGCACCATAAACAAATTCTCAATTCAGTCATCACCCTGTCTTCTAGAAGATGCATAATTCCCTTGTTGCAATTTTCCATTCATGATGTCATTTTGCTTTTTATAGCAGTCTTTAGCCATATGACCCATTTTACCACAGTAGTAGCATTCAACATTGTTGTTTGCATTTTGGCCTCTTTGCCATCCACCATGCCCTCTTTGGCTCCCCTTGCCTCTAGAGTTACCATGACCTCCTCCATAGGACTAGTTTTCTTGAGTTTGCTGCTTATTCTGATTTCTACCACGACTTCCAGATCGGCCTCCTCTACCTCTGCCTCTACCTCTTCCAGCATTTGAGTAGAAGACAGCTTCTTTTGAAGTTCCTCCTGAAGAAGATGCACCACCATTTCTTTGCTCCTAAAAAATTAGAAGAGCAATCAACTCCTCAAAATCAGGAAATCTTTCATGGACGAAAATGGATGTTCGAAACTGTACATAATCCTTTCCTAGACCATTCAAGGTCACAAAAACTAAATCATCATCTTCCACTGGTGACCCAATGGAAGCAAGTGCATCTGCAATCTTCTTCACCTTCATGTGGTAGTCATTGATGCTCATACTTTCTCTTTGCACATTGTGCAACTCTTTCTTGAGCTGCATTTTCCTGGCTTGCATATTTGTGCTATACATTTTTGACAAAGTATCCCGTGCCTCCTTTGGCGTACTTGCATCCTGAATATGCACAATCATAGAGTCTGAAATACTCATAGACAGTCACTACATAACTTTTCTGGCTCTCTCATGCCATCCTTTAAATGCCTGCATTTGCTGTTGATTGGGAACATCAGGAAGAACTAGTTCTTCTTCATTTCCTGCAACAAATTCCCAATATCCTTTTCCCATAAGAAAATTCGTCATTCTAAGCTTCCATGCTTGGAAGTTGTTATTGTCAAGCTTTTCAATAACAATCTGTGAAAGAGAATCAGATGCCATTACAGAACACTGCAAAAAATTCTATCATTGCAAAAAACACAGCTTCAGCCTCACAAGGGCAAATCTGCAAAACTAACGAAAGTGGTATTTGACCACACACTCACTTCCTAGTGACGATTTTGCATCAATGGGCAACAAGGATGATTCTGTAACTCCCAATGTCTCTGCGCACATGCATATGATGCAATTTCTATGGAAACTTTTCACCGACCTGTAAAACAGTGGTCGCACAGCAAAAAATAGGGCCTTTTCCTGAGTGTGTGCGGTAAAATTCCGTCTCCAAAACAGGCCCCGAAATGGCCTCGAATCAAACAAATAGAGCAACCAAGGGCTAAAGCCCATGTCCCGCAGCATATATTGCCCTCTTGCTACACCGCAAAGGGCGTCTCAATCTGAGACAATGCACTCTTGCACTTTTCGGCTGTGCTACCTGCAGAGACTTGCTCCCAAACTCGAAAAATGAAAGCAACACTGGTCCTCTTACCAGAACGCCACGAACTTGGTTTGCTTTCTTGAGCTCCTTACCACGAACCAGGCTCTAATACCATGCCAAGATTGTGGGAGAGAAGGAAGGAGTATCACTTGTAGCTTTCTTGCTTGCACAATGGGGGAATACACACACAGGTGGAGGCTGAAAACAGTTTTCCTCTTCTTAGTTGTGTAAGGCAAAAGAACTCAAGTACAGAGAAATAGAAGAACCCTATATATGGGTCTCAAACCAAACTCAACTAACTAAGGTGGCATACTAATTGAGCCATGAACTAGAGTAGATATCACGAGTGGAGCTCGATATCTCAACAACCTTCCTAATGCTTCCTTGTTTCTAGTCGAAACAGTTACTCCCTGGTATGCAAACATAGCCAACCTCCTGGCAACTCAACAGTATCCTCCTGGCATCTCAAGCCATGAGAAGAAGAAGCTTCTGTTAGAATCAGCCCCTACAACTTACTAGGCGGTGCACTGTACAAGAGAGGCAAAGATGAAGTATTGCGAAGATGTGTGCAGGAGACAAAATTGGCATAGTATTGAAAGCATGCCATGACGAACCATGTGGTGGACACTTCGTAGGAGAAGCAACAGCCAGGAAGGCTCTGTTAGCAGGATACTGGTGTGGCCGATCCTCCAAAAGGATGCCTATAACTACTGCAAGAGATGCGATGCTTGTCAGCGAATGGGAAAACCCACCAAAACAAGTTCCATGCCACTACAACCTATTCTTTCCCTAAAGCTGTTCAAGAAGTGGGGGATTGATTTCGTGGGTCCCATTGATCCATCCACCAGACGGAAGCAGAACAGATACATCCTGGTATGTACGGATTATGTCACAAAGTGGTGTGAAGCTAAAGCTCTAAAGCGGGACGATGGTAACATCATAGCCCTATTCATGTACGAGAATATTATCACCCATTTTGGCAGTCCCTTCAAGATGGTAAGTGATAGAGGTACTCATTTCCTTAACAAAATCATGGAAGAGCTGACAGAGTTGTATAAGATCTGCCCATCGCAAGTCCACTCCTTGCTACCCCAGAGCCAACGGCCAAGTTGAAGTCATCAACTGCATCCTCTACTTGATCTTGACAAGAATGATTGCTGCACATCATCGTGATTGGGACAATCGACTTATAGAGGCTCTCTGGGAGTACATAATCTCCCATAAGGCTACTATAGGACAGTCCCCTTTCCAGCTGGTATATGGTACAGAAGCCACCTTCCCTATTGAGCTGGAGTTGCCTTCTTTGCGAGTGGTAGTTAAAGAACACTTAGGAGATGATGAGTCACTGCAATGCCGCATCCTATACTTGGAATGTTTAGACAAGACTCGCAGGATGGCTCTAGAGTGCATGGAAGCCATGTAGGCCTGACGTAAGGCTTACCATGACAACTTCATCAAACACAAGGAGTTCAACAACGGTGGATGGGCCCGTACAAGGTACTTGCTGTCAATCCTAATGGCTCTGTTCAGGTGCAAACTGTTGATGCCTCTAATGATCCCTTCCTGAGTAATGGCTATTGCCTGAAGAAGTACTTCTCTCCTTGGGGATCTTGACAATCACAGTCATCCCATCCTTTCCCTCATTGGCGTGGCAGTGTAATTCTTCCAATGCTACTTCGGATGGCCGTTCTTCTACCACTCCTAAAGAGGTGCATGCAACCCTCTATCCCCTCCGACCCACCTCCTGCCCCTGATCTCTTATCCTCTATTTTCAATCAGCCATGGTGGAGAGGATAGTTCTGACAAATGGTGTTTCTACCATTTCCCTTTTGAAAACAAAAAAAAATAAGAAAAAATAAACAAAAGAGAGAAAAAAAAGAAAAAAAAAACGATTATGGGAGAAAAGGACTACGATTCCTGCCATGCTGGCCTATTTCTTTCAGAAAAGGTAGAGACACCCTCAGGAATAGATTAAGAAAATGAAAAAAAGAAAAGAAAAAAAGAAAAGAGAAAAGAAAACTGTTATGTGAAAAAAGGAAGAAATTTCCTGTCATAGTAGGCCTCATTCCAAGAAAAGGTGGAAACACCCTTGGGCAAGAAGCTGACTGTGGAAAAGGTGATAACACCATGCAGTTCAGGATAGCTGATTCACCAATAGAACATTTCTAGAAGTAATTTGAAGCCACCTCCCTTGGTGCCTTGTCTCTGCAATATCAATCTGTCTCCCTCCCTAACAAAGGATCTTTCATACAAATCATTGAAGTACCAGACGTGTCAGCTACCTCCCTGGGTATGCATAATCTTTAATACTCTAGTGACAACAACAGCCAACACGATCTTCATCATTTCACCAACCCCTTGAGTGATGCGAGCTTTCATCCCAACAGGATGGGGACATGAGTATGGGCTGCCCTCTGTATCTATCAAAAGAGTGTGAGACAAGAGGTGGGGTGAGTGACCAGTCTTTCCCTTCAAATCAAATGAGAGGTGAGATGTGTAAATGGAGTGTTGCATGTACAGGCTGGGCCTCTCAATGCACAACATAGGATCTGTTCTTGTGCACTGCACCATAAGGCTCCTTGGCCTTCCTTCTTGCACTATATGCCGGCATAGGGCAGGATGCACTATTGCACCATCAAATGCACACAAGGCATACAACCTCTGTACAAGTGCATGTGAGGATTCCATCAATGGGTTTCAGGAATGGACTGCCCTCTGTATCTTTCAATAGAGTGTGAGACAGAGGGTGGGTTGATTGTGACTTGTGTTTCTCCTTAATCAATTCCGAGAGGTGATATTGAGGGATGTTATGACACGTGGATTCATGTACGTTCCCATTTCCCTATGCACACATGGGATGGATCTTTGCTACCATCACAGGACACGTCACCCTATTCTGTACATTGCACTACAAGGCTCCCTGGCCTTCCTGCTTGCACCTATGCCAAATAGGGTTGGAGGCACTAATGCACCATCAACTGTGCACCTTGGCATACTCCCTCTACGCCATTCTCCTTGTCGATTTCTAAACCGGGTGTGAGATTTGGGTTATCATCAATACTATATCGAGTGATGTCAGTAATGGAGGGAGTAACTGTTCGTTCATTCCCATCTGAGTGCTACGAGCTGAGAGACTATCCTTCGTCCACGACATCTTTACCAAACGGGCTTTATCAACCAGCTAACTCTCTAGGTGCTGTTGCGTGGTTCCTGCTATGTTGGATGTATGATGTGGAGACACCTTGGTACCTCCTGCAGAGCCAATTGCGACACAGGACGTGACATCAATCATCAACTGCAATGCTCGACGAAACGGGCCAAGTTTTTCTAACTCTATCTTTATGATTGCAAGTGTATGTAATGTTTTAAGTGTGGGGACGTTAGAGTCTAGTTGGTTGACGAGTCTTAGGTTATATTGATGCATTTTACTTTGTTAGTTAAGATTTTAAGTGTGGGGACATGTCCCTGCACGTCTATGATATATGCCCCACATACATATGCCTCAAGTTGCTCATGCATGTATGCCATGACCTATTTTTACCCTCATGGGGTCCCTTTTCCACCCACCCATCTAACTTTACCCCACCCTTGTGGGGCCTTTCCTTCATTATTTTTCTTTATCCCTTGTTTTGACGTTTTGCATCTGAACGCATCCTACGTTCACCAGAATCCAAATCTCACCTTGCAGTCCTATTCATCCCTTTGAACTGCCCATTTTCCCTTTTTACCAACCCTTGTTTCGACACATGGTTCTTGTGATATTAATTTTTGACGCATTTCACGTAAATTATACGGTTTCCCATGTGAATGCGCCTTTATTGCTTCGAAACTCAGATTTAACATGGATGTCCTAGCAATCACATTTCCCTTGACATTTTTTGTCTTTAGTGCATGTCATTTGGATGTGCGGTTAGTCCGATATTGCTTTTTGCGGGTTTTCGGGACCTTGTCATGCGTAATTTTCACATTTTTCCCATGTCCACATGCCCTGTTTGCATCGGACTTCCAATTTAATATAACAAAAGTGTCCAGTCAACCTTTCCCCACCTTTTTCCTTTTTTCTCCCCCTATTCCGCCCGCTGAATTTTTAGTTATTAATTTTTCAATGTGTTTTCGGGTGTCTTTTTTGTGTTTTTTGCATGTGAATCCCTCCTAATTCCTCGGAACAATGTGTTGATGTGACAACCCTGTGAATCCCTTTCCCCAGAAATTTTTCCTTTTTTCCCCCCTTCATTTCGCCAAATGGTTCTTTTTGTACTAATTTATGAGTCCATTTCCAGGTCTGATTTTTGGGGCTTTGCCATGTGAACGGATCTTATCTTAGTCGGAACGGTGTTTTGACGTAATACAGTTGTTGGGCACATTATTCTGCATATTTTTTTAATTCATGCACTTCATTTAGACGAGTGGATTTTTTGAAATTAATCCTCGAATGTGTTTTTGGAGCCATTTTTCACCTTTTTCCCATGAGCACACCCCGCTTTTGCTCCGCACATCCTGTCATACTTTTCCATCATTTTCTCTTCGTCACCCAACACATTTTTCTTTTTTACGGAATTGCGTTCCGACGAACGGTTTGTGAGTTATTAATTTTTCTTTGTTATGCCGTGTTCCCGCGTGCCTCGCCTCGCGCGTGAATGTGCACGTTTTTGAATTTACGTGCCTCGAGATGCCCGTCGCCTTTGCGCCCTTTATTACAAATGTCGCGACCTTTTTTAATCCCATCAATGCAAATTTTTTTTACCCCCACCATGTACATACACACAGGACGGGGGTACGCTTCCCTTTTTAGGGCTTTTATTTTATTTATTTAATTTAATTTCCCCTTTTTACATTAATTATCCCCCTAATCTTTGTTTTAATTTAAAAAACACAAAAATAATTTTTTAAAAAACAAAAACAATAAATAAAAAACAATAAAAATTTGAAAAAAAACAAAAAAACGAGAAAAATGAACACAGCAAAATGATAAAAACAAGAAAAAACAAAAAAAACACACAAAAAAAACCAAAAAAGAAAAAAGAAAAAAAACAAACAATGTTTTTTCCCCTTAATTATCATTAATAATTAACAAAAACAACCCACCCACCCCCCCGCGGCCAACCGTCCCCCTTCCCTTCCTCTTTCTCTCTCCCCACTATCTCCTTTCTTCCTCCCCTTCTTCTTCTTCTTCTTCTTCTTCTTTCTCCTCCTCCTCCTCCTCCTCCTCCTCCTCCTTTTCCTTCCCCTTCTTCTTCCGCCCTCTGCTCCTTCTCCTCTCCTGCCACCATCTCCTCCTCCTCCTCCCCTTCCTCCTTGCTGCCGCCCCCATCTGCTGGAGATGCCGCCTGGTCGCCCACCATTCGTCGTGGCTGCTGCCCGTTGGAGATGCGGCCCTACCCTGTGCTCGCCGCCACCCCCCCCCCTCCTCCACCTCATCCTCCATCACCTTGGGCCGCCCCTCCTCCTCCTCTTCCTCCTCCCCCCCACCTCCTCTTCCACCACCTCCTTCTCCTCCTCTTCCACCACCTCCTCCTCCCCCCCCCACCCCTAACCAAGCCCCCCTTCCCCCACACCTAACCAAGAGCCCCTTCCCCCACCCCTAACCAAGCTCCCCTTACCCCTATTAAGCCCCCTTCCCCCACCCCCTCTTAAGCCCCCCTTCGCGTGCAGCAGAGCCTTTTTGTGGTTGCGGGTCTTCGTAGCAACTGTTCACATGCAGCAGTGCGTGGTGGTTGAGTCCGTGGTCTTTGCAGGCATTCACGTGCGAGGATACGCGTCAGACTCGTTCGTGAGCGTGCGTAGTTGCTGTTTTTCACACGCCACTATTCACACGTACGTTCGGGTATTCATTTTTGAAATCTCGAAAATCATTTTTAAATCATAACATCCATTTAAAATAATAATGATTTTTTAATTTAAAAAATATTTTTTAAATATAAAAATATTTAAAAATTTCAAAAAATCGCTGAAACTTTTTTTCATAGTCTAAAAAATTTTCTTCATGAAAAATGCCATTAATTAATTATTAAAAATTCCAAATTGCCTATAATTATTCACAAAATGACAAAATTTGATAAAAATGCCAAAAAAATACCTAAAAATTAGAAAAAAAATCCACAAAATTCCCAAAAATCACATTCATTTTCTTTTCCATTTTGGATATTTTTTTAGAATGAAAAATTATTGAAATATTTTTTGGAAAATATTTCTTTTTTTAAAAAATCTTATGACAATGTCATTATCATAAATATATCCTTTGAAACTCCCACACATGATAAGAACAACATAATGATTTTCAGTCTTCATAGTGGGACGAATTGGTTTCTTGGTTATTAAAAAAAACAAAAACAAAAATTAAAAAAACACAAAAAACAAATAACACAACCCAAATCAACAAAACAAATAGAAACAAACCCTCCTTTTCATCTACTATTTTAAAAAAAATTATTTTAAAAACACACAAAATAAAAATAAGAAAACCACACAAATCAACATATCCCACTAAAATTCCAATCCACGTATTCTCTTTTATTTTGGTCATGTTTATCATTGTTTTTGTTTAGTCAAGATGTTAGTTAGTTTTCGTTTTTTTCTATCCAATAGGATGACTATTGTCAGTCGACCTTTTGTCCATTTTTGTGGATTTGCGTGGATTACGCATTCCATTTTGGAGGATGTGGTTTCAAAACTTATGTGCGTCCACCCACACATTGCCAAGTTTCTTTCTTTTTTCCCTCTCTCACTTGCACCATGATACACCATTAATTCTAAATAAAATCCATTGACCATTGCACAGACCCAATTAAAATAATGCACATCATAAAATTATAATTAAAATGAATCGGACATTAATTATAAAAGGAACCTTGCACATGCACCTTTGCAACCCACTTAATTTTTGTAAATTAAACTCCATTCACAAGTGCACACGCACACGCGTTACAGACACATTAAATTATAGTTAAAATAAACCCCCCAAAGTCATGCATGCATGCACTCAAGTGCCATACATCATGTAATTGTAACAATGAACTACATCAGTAGAGACCAAGTCAAGTCAAGTTGTATCAAGTGTGAGAGGGGCTAGGCTATGTTTCCGACTCACTATGCATTAACGGATTAACTTAACAATGAGTTGTGTTTAATGGATTTTCTAATTAAAAATGAGTCGTTAGTTTCACCCACCCACTTCACCGCACTGTAGGACGCTAAACGTTATGAGGGATTCGAGATTATTAATATGACCTTGGTCCATATGGTGTTTATTCTATTTTTAGTCAGAATATTTGGTTCAATCATGATTTTTTGAGTCTGTGTCTGGACTACGATATGTGTGCCATTTTTGTTTTATTTTCTGTGCTTGATACAGGGATACAGGGTGCATGTTTGTTGCATAGCATGAAGCTTTCGATCGCATATGTGCATAGGTCATGTCGAATTTTTCGTAGGGTGTGGCTTGTTTGGGGTGGTTTGGTCTAGTTAGTCTGGTCCTCAGTCTATTTCCTATCGATGGTCTCAGGCGAGGTTTTGTTTGTGGGTTTTGCAGGTTTTCTCTTTGTCTTCTTGGTTTTGTGTGTGTGGGTTTTTTGCTATAGTTTGAATGGCACCTACTTCTACCCCTCCGATTGTGGTATAGCATGTTCCGCTTGCAGTCCATGATTATTTTCTCCTTTTAGAGGCGGATTGCATTCGATGTGCAGGCCTATTCCAATTTGTTGCCCTCACATTGCCATCTATGGATGAGAAACTTTGTTACTCCTTCTTGGCTTCTTACAAAAACTAGTCTGGTCTGGTTTATAACCGCACCTTCTATTTATCTGCAGCTAATATCAATGAAGCACTGTGCTTGTCCATTTCTGCTTCATTTGTGCCTAGCGATAACCCGTTACTCACTACTGAAGAGATTGTTACGCTGATGAAGAAGGGAACTTCTACCCCCTTGCTCTTTAACCAGCTCATTAATAGTTCAGGGGTATATGTTGCCCATATCACTTCTCCCATATGGAAGCAGCTATGAGTCAGTTCCTCTAGGACCGGTTTATGTCAAGCAAGTATATATCCAAGTATCTGTCCAAAGAACTGTTCACAGCTTTAATAAAGATTCTAGAGGGTGCTAAGTTCAATTGGGCAGGCTTCCTATTATCCAAGATGGATCAACATTTCCAGTGAGTACGGAAGGGTCAAAACAGTAATGTCTCCTATGGTGCCTTATTATAGAGAATCCTCACCTGCTCCTTTACTAGTGTAGCCTACATCTTCAGTTCCTTCTCCTCGGCCTATGCAACCTAATTCAGAAAATGAAGAGTCCCCTGTTGTGTTTTCTCGCAAGAAACGCCTTTGCACGAAGGGTCCTTCTAATCCTCCTGTCTAGATTCCCTAGTACAAACATCCACTCCTACTATTTTTGGCAGTGCCCTTCCTTCATTCCTCTCTTATACCAATCTATTTGCAGCCCAAAAGGAAGAACAGTTAGATTTGTAGATTCCTTCTTCTTTACAAACCATATTATTTGGACCTATGCTTCCACAGATGGTTTCAAATGTCCAGTCTACTCTAGAAACCTCCCTCACTTCTTGTCTTCAGACACTGTATACAAGTGTTTACACTTCCATGCAAGACAAGGTGGATTCCCTAACCAGTCAATTGAAACCAATCAATTGAGTAAGGCACTGGAGGATTTGTCTTCCGAAAGGGCTACACTCAGTGATATCCATAACCAGATGACTACTACCACATCCTTAATGGATTCACAAAAGGTAACTATTCAAGAGCTGGAATCTAAGCTTGCTAAATTAGAGGAGAAGAATGCATCTTTGATGATTGAGAAAAATTCTGCCCTTGAGGAAATGGTCACTTTGGGTAGTAAACTTGCTACTAGTGAGGAATAGTTGCAACACTCTCAGGAAACTATAGAGTTCCAAAAGAAACTTATTGAAGAACTTAACCAAAGAGTGGTCATTCTGCCTGTTTCTCCTCCCGCTCATGTATCTTTTGCTTTGTCTTCCAAAGAGGAGCTTGATCAGTTGCAACAAAAAGCTAAACTATGTAATGGGTTCTCAGCTAAGGTTGAATGCGCCCTCAGTAGTGTATGGATTGCATGTAGAATGATTTTGTCAGTTATATTGAATTGGTGTCACCTCCTCCTTCTTTTTGGGTGAAGTATAACCAAGAGAGATTTTCTTTATATATATCCTTAAGAAATGTGGATCTAAAGGATGGATCTGGCCCTGCAGATCTCTTGAGAATTGTTTTGATCGCTTTGTGGATGAGCTGATTTCCCACGAGGTCTAGTTACTATCTTTCATGTATCTTACAGGCCATTTGCAAATTTATGATGAAGAAGATTTGAATGTTTATGTGAGTGATGTCAACTTACAGGTAGTGATGTATGTGCACTTAGTTGAGCTTTTGCTAGCAGAGAGTTTGTGAACCTATCATGAGCAAATATTTTGGTGTAAGGGACATGCTTGGCTTCCACCTTTGCAGGATGTTGCTTTGGAGCCTCGTTGACTTAGAAATGTTTTACATAAATTTGATATCCAGCGTTTACAATCTCAGTTATTGAGCTTTATTGTTGATCACCCATTATTTACCGAGTCCTTTTTTCAAGACCTTAATTTTCGTTGTTCTATTTATCCCTTAGATCCTGCAGATCTTCTTTCTTATTCCCTCATGTCTTATTGTTTCCCTTTTTATGTTTCTCTTCTTTCATCTAGTCTGTGACACCATTCCTCTCTTATCCTTTACCACTTCATCATATTCCTATTTTTACTACATGTCCTTTCATTGCTAATCCTACATTATCTCCTACTCCTTCTAAACCTCCACCTACCATTCCTCTTATTCCTTCTATTTTTCCAGCAGAATCCCTTCATACCTTTTTGATGTATTCTCCGTCTTTTCCACCTTCTTTATTCCTTCATTTACCTTCCTTTTATGATCTATCCTATCCTCCATTACAATGTTCCTCTTTTATTCAATTGCCCTCTCCATTCGATTACATTAACATTCCTCCTCAGACAGTGCTGGATACACCAGGGTATGATAGTGACACACTTCGTCGACGACAATAGACACTACATGATTCTATGACAGGAGCGGTGTTTAATTGGCCTTTTATTCCAAGGTCATGGGATACCTCTCCAGCATGTTCGAACTCTTATCTCCATTTTGCTAGAGTACATGTTACTTTTGGGGATATCACCGTTCGCATTGCAACTCATTTTGGTTGGTATCTTGCTTTTATGCATCGGTGAGAGTGGAGTTTTGAACCCGGGATGTACCTAAAAATTGCCAAAAAATCTGAAATTTAGGGGAAAAATATTTAACATTGAAGGCGACGGCTGCAGCTAGGACGATTTTAAGCACCAAGTGAAAGACGGCTTTTAAAAGGCGTCCGAGCGATACTTGTGGATTTTTGATAATTTTTTTGACTACCGTACAGGATGTCAGGAGCTGCCACTCAGTGTGGGATGTTAGGCCGGATGCCCAGGATTTTTCAGAGCTCGATTTGGATGCCGGACGGGGAAATGGCCACAAATTGGGCAAGATATGAAGAGGTGGACATTAAGAGGATCAAAGGGAGGTGCCCTTTGGAGCCTTGACCCCCCCTAAATTTTATGCAACCAAGAAGATGAAAAAATGTGATTTCGTGGTGAAGAAGCATGGCAGGAAGGCGCCGAAAAATGCTCCATGATCCATGATCATGGTGATTGCAGGCTGTGAAGACCCTATCCAACTGACAATGGGGGGCAACTTCTCTCTCTTTGCTGATCATTTCACCGCCCTTCACGCGTGGAATAGATGTGTGGATGAAGAGAATAGATTCTAGTATTTCTCTCTCCTCCCTCTCTCTCTTCTCTATGGGTTGTTCATGTGTGCCATCTTGATGAAGAAACCAGGGAGGGAGCATGAAGAAAGTGGTGATGAAGATTGATGGAGGTGCTGAAGATTGATGAGCAGCATTGGATTGAGAGCAATGGAGGCTCCATCTGCTGGTTATGCATTCATTCAAGTCGTCTCGGGTTACGTGAAAACACTATATGAACATTTTTATGAAGAAAATGAAGGATTTTTTATAGTTTATGATGATAATTATGTTCTTATTGGATGAAAATTTGTTTGTGTGCTGTTTGCATTATGAGTAATTGTTGTTCATCAGAAAATCTTGATTTTGCAATGATTTACATGCTTTATTTAATTCTTGTAAATTCAAAATGCGGTTTTTAAGTGGTAAAATTGTAGTTTTTTCCGTTTCGGGTGGGGAAAAGGTGTTCCCATGGGCGGAATATGAAAGATAAATTGAATGTTAGTATGCTGAAGTGATTGAAAATTAAAAAACAAAAAATAGCATATTTTATTGCCAAATAAATCAGGAAAATGGAAAAAATAAGGGGAAAAATATAAATACATCTTGGAAAAATAAGGAAAAATATAATGATTGTTCGTGGATGTGTGGTTGTGGAAAAGCATGAGGTTTAGCTTTAGTTTGCCCTATCTCCTTGTCAAAGTTTGTGATTTATCGCTTTTTATACATCAAAGCATGCTAAAGTGAACCTCTACACCTATGCAACGAAAGCAATACCTAAACCTAGGGGGTTGGGATGTTTGAATGGTGTGATTTGTGTGCTGATTGTTGTTGATTTTCTGATGCACATCATGTCATAGAGTTTGTGGTATGTTAATTAAGAGGGTAGTAGCACGAGTATTATCTCGGTGCTATCCTTTCATCGCTGCAATGGGTTAGTGAAATGCACTTGAAAAGCTTGATTGTGCACAAGCACGTTGCTGATTTGAAAATGATGTTTGAGCACTTTAGAATCATTCACTTTGCATGTGCATGACGATCATGGTGTCAAAATTAAAAAAAACCTTGGATGCATAGCACCTGTTTCCAATGACAATGACCTACGTTGAGTGTGAAAAGGCATCCTAAGCCGTAGGATAGACGTTCATTTCTTGGGAAATTATTTGGTGAGGAAACATGGTATATCTCCTGGATTACTTTTGAAAATGAAGAGTGGAGTTTGTTCGTTTATTTTATATGTTGAGCAGTGCATCAAGGGGCTAATCCCTGCGATGTAGGAGAGCTGCAGTGAGACCGTCGTGTTTCTACCGAGAGGTTGCCTCCCATGTATGTGATTATCATGGTATTTATTGCCAATGTGTATGGGTTCTCCCTTTGAGGAGTTTATAGAAAGGGAAACGTTAGACTACAAAACTGTAAAACTATAAACGCATAGATTAGTCTTTAGGGTAGTTTGTCCTTTAGTATTAGATTGACACTCCTGGTCCACGAGGCCGTGTGAGGGTGTGTTTGTCTGTTATGAGCATGAGGTCCGGCTAGTGCCATAGCTAGTGCCGACCCATTTCAGGTCCCATCAGTGGTGCATCTGTCGGGAGCTACCAATAAGTGGTGGTTCTCGAATCTAGGGTTTTTAGGGACCAAAAAAGTTGGTTTATGTCCTCTGACAAGGACTCTCAAGCCAAAATACAAAAAGCAGAACGTGCTGAGAGGGCTAGACGGCAGTTGGAGATTGTAAGTCGCTATTCTCCTCAAAGGAGTAGCCGAATACGCATAAGAGGCAGTGGTCTTAGTAACCCAACTGGCACATAGTCCTTTAGGTGCAGGAGGAAGCGCAAGTTCTTCCTCTCTTCCACCAAGTCAACCCACTTCAAGTGGGGGTGTGATTCCATCAGTCCAAAATCCTATTGTAAATCCGATTGTCATTGAGAGAGGAGTTTTCAGCCCCGGATGTGCCTAAAATTTGCAAAAAAATCCAAAATTTAGGGGAAAAATATTTAACATCAAAGGCGACAGCTCCAGCTAGGATGATTTTAAGCACCAAGTGAAAGATGGCTTTTAAAAGGCGCCCGAGCGACACTTGTGGATTTTTGATAATTTTTCATACTTTCGTGTAGGTTGTCAAGAGTTTCCACTCAATGTGGGATGTCGAGACGGATGCGCAGAAATTTACAGCACTCGAATCGGAGCCAGGACGGGGAAATGGCCACAAATGGGGCAAGATATGAAAAGGTGGACATTGGAGAAAACCAAAAGTTGAAGCCTTTGGCCACCCCCCAAAAATTTTATGCATCCTTGTTAAAAAAGCATGGAGAGAGAAGATGGGAGGATGAAAACGTGAAGAATTCACCATCATCTTCACGTCGAAATTTGCGCCTCCATGGATGGATGATCTTGGATTGGCAGGTTACAAACACCCTATGCAACTGACATTACCCCCATCTTCTCCCTCTTTCTCGGTCTTATCACCTGTCTTCGCTCGTGAAATGGCTGCAGGAATGAAGAAATAGAAATCTAGTCTTTCTCTCTCCTCCCTCTCTCTCCCCTAAGGGGCTGTTCTTGTGTGCAAGAGGAAAATGAAGAATGGTGAAGGAAAGCTTATCCCCGGATTGCTTTCGGATCGATGGAGACATGAAGATTGCTGATTATGAAGATGCTAGACATTGAATGTAGGCTGACCCGCAGTCCCGCACCAAAACCAAGATCTCGAGATATGGAGCTTAAGAGGTAATTCAATTTTTATGAAGGAAAAATGAGTTTTTATGCTATTTGATTGATGAAACATTGTTCCCATGGGCTGAATATTCATTATGATGTTGTTTTCTATGAGTTTCAACAATTTATAATGTGAAAATCAGAAAATCATAAGTGATATGGTTGAAATTAATGTCATAAAACCCTAAAAACATGCGTTTAAGGGGAAAAAATAGAGTTTTTGCAAGATAAACGGGAAATATGAGACATAACATCTACAAAAACTTGAAATTTTGCTATCAAGGAATCTAAGCACCATAGCCCATAATCAATCTTAATTTTTAGTCATTTTTTATTGAGAAAATAGAGAAAAAATACCAAAAAATGGTGAAAATGGGTTTTAAATGGGAGAAAATTAGGAAACGGTAAAAGGAAAATTCCAAAAAATTATATGTGTATTTTTTCAGCGTATAATGAAGGTAAAGCATGAGCTTGACCTCGATTTACCCTCGTTTCTATGTTTTCGTTCATGTTTATCGCTTTCTTTGTAAGGAAACACACATAAAATGACCCTTTCACCTATCAACAAATGCAAAACATTACACGGTAGGGTGAGAAGGGAGGTAGAGCGTCAAAATATAAATTAAAATCTAGTTTATGTGTTGCATCATGCCTATAGGACATTGTTTTTAAATAACGAGAAATGCAGCATGAGCGTAAGGCTCGGTGTCTTTTCTCATTACATAAACGCTAGCATGGAAATCATGAAAAGATTGGTTTCGCACGATGCACAATGCTGATTTTCTTATGTTTGTGCACTAAACCGTTCACATTATGCACTATGCATAGTTCATGGTATCAACGGAAAAGCTCCTGGACTGCATAGCAATTGTTTTCTTAGGAGTTTGACCCATGATTGAGAGTGTAAGGTTATCCCTTGTTGCCGTAGGATAGAGGGTCGATTTCCTAAGGGACTGTTAAGTGAGGATACATGGTATATCTCCTGGATTCGAAATATAAAAGAGAGGAGTTTTTGTTCGTTTGTGTTATATGTTGAGCAGCGCATCAAGGGGCTAATCCATGCGATGTAGGAGAGCTGCAGTGGGGCCGCGGTGTTTCTACCGAGAGGTTGCCTCCATGTATGTGATCGTGGTATTTATTGCCAATGTGTATGGGTTCTCTCTCTGAGGAGCTTATGAGAAGGGAAACGTTGGATTATAAACTATAAACGCATAGATTAGGCTTTAGGGCAGTTTGTGCTTTAGTAGTAGATAGACGCTCCTGGTCTGCGAGGCCGTGAGGGTGTGTTTGTCTATTATGAGTATAAGGTACGGCTAGTGCCATAGCCAGTGCCGGTCCATTTCAGGTCCCATCAGTGTTGCATTTGCCGAGAGCTGCCTATAAGTGGCGGTTTTCGGATCTAGGGTTTCAAGGGACCCTTAATTATCCATAAAATGGGGTTTGTTCAAGGATGGAAAAACTTGGCTTTCCCCATACAAAACTTACTAATGGATTTAGTTAGTTATGTAGAGCATGAGTCCTCTCCAAAAGATAATCTATGTGATGAAAAGAGTAGCCAATTAGTGGTTATCCCATCCTCTAATAAGATGGCATGGGCCGAGGTTCGCCTTGGTGTGGTCTCTACCCAAGATAAATCATGTTTAACCATCCATCAACCTAGAGGGCATGAAACAAGCATGTTGGAAACTATGGTAGTCATGGCATCAACAAGTCATCATGCTAAAGCTATAATGCCTTGGGAAAGTGCCGATATACGATGGAATATGCTTGTGGTTGAAACATCCCATGTAATGGGCCACTATGACGGCATAGTAGGCATCATAAGGATTTTAGAAGCCCTAGCTATCAAGGGAAAACCGTTGCTTAAAAGGCACGGTTCCCAAGTTTTAAGAAGTGGTAATGATAAATCTTCTTTAGATAAGGACGAGAAGATCTTATATAAACCGTTATGGATTTTTCTTTTAAAGGGAAAGGTATGGAAGATCCTCTAAGAGGGGATCAAAATGACATGTTGAAACTTATAGGACTCCCTAGACCACTCAGTGAGTTAGCAGAAAGGGATGTGAATGAGGATATTAACCTCCCTACACCGGAAAGGGTGGGGATGGAAGAGGTTAATGATTCTAAGAGGCTGGACCCAGATCATGATGAATATGAAGATTTTAATGACCCGGTGTTGATCCCAAAGGAGAGGACTAAATGTCCTCCTCTTTATAGGAATCTCCCGGCGTTTTATGGGTTGCCAAATGAAGATTCGATGATTCATTTAAGAGAATATCGCCTAACTTGCATTGCAAGTGGGTTAGAAGATATACATCGGATGCTCGTATTCCCAAGTACCCTAAAGGGAGAGGCAAGGAAATGGTACTGGAGCCTCCCAAGAGGGTCGATCAAATCATTTGAGGAGTCTTCTGATAGATTTCTAGATGAGTATGAAAAGAAGCTCCCTATGATTCAGGTCTTAGGGTAGCTTATGCAGTTTAGGCAGGAGTCTTATCTTTCTGTTAAAGAGTATGCTAGAGCCTTTGATAGTACTCTTAGGCTTTGGCCAAGAAGAGCCAGTGCACTACCAGATGATGTGCTATGTGAGCTCTTTCTGAATGGTTTAGAGATTAATACGCAAATCCAAGTGGGACTACGAAATCCTAAGTTGTTAAGGGAAGCAAAAATGCATGCCATTGATTATGAGGGTCATATTCAGAGATGTTGGGAAAACTTTTGGAGTTTTCCCCACTCAGTACAAGTGCATCCTAGCTTCCAACCATTTCTATAAGAAGAGAGCTCACTTGTTGATACCAAGGCAGCCTATGAGGGGAACCTTGGTGGCCAAAATCTCAAAGCAAAAATTTTCCATCCTATGAGTAGTAATGACATGCCTCTCAGTGAAAAGGTTCCAAGCCATGTAAGTCCCATTAGGGCTTGCAACACTTCCACGAGAGGTAGTTGTGATGGCAACATGGATAGAACCAATGGGCCTACGAGTGTTGATAAGCATTCTGTGTGTGGTTCTAATTTTGTTGCTAGCAAGGCTCTTGAGGGACCTTTGGTGTCGGAATCATGCTTCCGGGTGGATGTTGTTCCCTTCAGTGGAAGCATGGTTCTTATGGGAAAAAATTTGCAGTATGGACGTAAACAAGTAAAGACATCTTTTGTAAAGAGGATGCAAAATACTAAAAGTCCACCTGTGATTCACAAAGGTCATAAGGATGTGAGGCCATTTGGCCATAGGGATAAGTTTGCATTGAGTTTGTTAGACTAGTGCAGCAAATTGAGGGAATGCAAGAATATTAAGGGAAATGTGAGATGGATTTGGAGACCCAAAATCTCCAAAAGTATGGTAGGAGTGTCAGATGCAAGGCCAAGGATCCCACCTGGATATATTTTGTCGAACCCCCAAGAGGATAAGACTGGATATACATCTGACAATATACACTGCCTTGGGATACACCCATGTGATGTGCCTAGGTTTGAAGCTCTACTTAGTTTGGGTCGCAGCACTGATTTATGTGAAAACCCAAAAAGGGGAGGTTCGAATGAGTACAAAGCTATGATTATTTTTGCCAAAGGAGCCACTTAGTTGCTTGAACGACCAATTTATTTGGATGATAATAAATGTGGGACATGCGAGCCCAATGAGGCCGTTCATTCAGCTCATAGTGCCCAAGAAGGGATCAGCCTTATTGATGAGTTATTTGTGGAAAAGCTTCAACTTGTAGCTCTTAAAATTTAAAAAAAAATAAGAAAAAAAAATACAAGATCAAGCTTTTAGCTAACTTGCATGAGTAGCATGGGGCTAGTCGACCTATGATATGCTATGTTTGGCACCCTGGGTAGTCTGATAGGGTGTGCTATATATTCCAAGGACATCAGTATTACGTGGACTAAAATGACCTATCTAGTTTTAAGCTAGGAAGGCTAGCTGCTTTGGATATTACATCCAGATTTTGTTAGGCTAAGAGGGCCAGTTGTCTGTTAAGTACAGTTGCGGTTAATGGTTTCTTGTTTTAGTCTTGTGCTAAATAGGTTCGAAGAAGAGCTTGGAAGAAGCCTTTGTTGCGCGAAAGATTCTCTAGCCTATCCAGGTGATATCTCTCCTTTTCGAGTACCGTGTTGTTCTGCTATATATGCATGTATACTTGTTAGGGGATTTTTCTTCTCTTGTTGGGGACCGACGTCCAAGGCATAAAGTCCCAGGGTTAGGTTAGGTATGTCTAAGGGAGGTCTGAGCAGTGGTTGCCTCCTATAAAGACATTGCCAGGCATCAAAAGACCTGTTTTAGAAAGTAGTTCTAGTGACTCTATTCTGCTAGCCTACTAGGTAGCCGTTCTAGGAGTTCTTGTTAGTTGTGAGGCAGTTAGAGAAGCCTGTCGAAGAAAAATGATGATGATAGAGAGAAAAAACCCCTGAATCTCTCAAAGGACATAAATATATACAGAGGTGTGTAAAAAGGGGTTCTACCCCCTAGCAAAAAAGAAAAGAAAGGAAAATTTATAAGCAATTGATCATCGCCTTGTGCAGGCCTGGTAGGTTCCTAGGGACGAATCAGACCCGGGGCCGATGCCTTGTCTTCCTAGGGGTGGCGTCTTGCTGGAAAAGAAGAAAATAAGGAAGTTGGAGAAAAAATAAAAGTGAGCGTTAGAAAAGGATTAAGTGTCACCTTGCGAGGGCTTGGTAGGTTATTGGGTACTGAGACAGGACCTGAGGCCGATGCCTTGTTCTCCTTGGGTCACCACGCTCAGTTCCCTCCTTTTTACATGCCTGAGTATGAGAAATAAAACCTTAAAAGAATAAATGTGCTGAAAGAAAATACTTCTTGATGATCGGGCTATAGGAGTCCTCGCCTAGTAGGAGCTCTTGGTTGTGTTGTCCTTAGTACGGTAGGTAGTTCAGACCACCACTTAGTGTGACCTTTTTGATAGTTCTTTTTAGTTTGGCCGTGTGGGAGCAGTCAATTAGTGACTAGCTTCGGACCTTATATCAGATTATGCTAGGCTACTCCTTGTGGATGTTATGCCTTGGTTCTGTCAGGGGCTAGGGTGAGCATTGTGCTATGTTTTAGTATGTACCTATTTTATATGAGCTTGATGCTTCCTTTGGTGGTTTAGTGCAGATCTGTTGTGGGATTCGACGAGCTGAGTCGCCCTATCCCGTGGTCGCCAATGAGAGCGGAGTTTTGAGCCCGAGATGTGTCGAAAATTTGCAAAGAAATCTGAAATTTAGGGAAAAAATATTTAACATCGAAGACGGTGGCTCCAGCTAGGACGATTTTAAGCACCAAGTGAAAGACGGCTTTTAAAAGGCGCCGGAGCAACCCTTGTGGATGTTTGATAATTTTTCAGACTGTCGTGTGGGTTGTCAAGAGTTGCCAGTCAATGCGGGATGTCGAGATGGATGCGCAGAAATTTACATCACTCGAATCGGAGCTAGGACGGGGAAATGGCCACAAATGGGGCAAGATATGAAAAGATGGACATTGGAGAAGACCAAAAGGGGTGCCCTTTGGAGCCTTTGCCCCCCCCAAAAATGTTATGCATCCTTGATGAAAAAAAAGGTGGAGAGAGAAGATGGGAGGATGAAAACATGAAGAAGGCGACATCATCTTCACACCGAAATTTGCGCCTCCATGGATGGATCTTGGATTGGCAGGTTACAAACACCCTATGCAACTGACATTACCCCCGATCTTCTCCCTCTTTACCGGTCTTATTGCCTGTCTTCGCTCGTGAAATGGCTGTGGGAATGAAGAGATGGAAATCTAGTATTTCTCTCTCCTCCCTCTCTCTCCCCTAAGGGGCAGTTCTTGTATGCAAGAGGAAAATGAAGAATGGTGAAGGAAAGCTTGTTCGGTTGGTACCGGATTGCTTTCAGATAGATGAAGACATGAAGATTACTGATTTTGAAGATGCTGGACATTGAATATGGGCTGAACCGTAGTCCCACACCAAAACTGAGATCTCGAGATACGGAGCTTAAGCGGTAATTCAATTTTTATGAAGAAAAAATGAGTTTTTATGCTATTTGATTGATGAAACATTGTTCCCATGGGTTGAATATTCATTATGATGTTGTTTTCTATGAGTTTCAATAGTTTATAATCTGAAAATTAAAAAATCATAAGTGATATGGCTGAAATTAATGTCATAAAACCCGAAAAACATGTGTTTAAGGGAAAAAAATGAGGTTTTTGCAAGATAAATGGGAAATATGAGACATAACATCTACAAAAACCTAAAATTTTGCTATCAAGGAACCTAAGGGCCACAGCCCACAATCAATCTTAATTTTTAGTCATTTTTTATTGAAGAAAATAGAGGAAAAATACCAAAAATGGTGAAAAATGGGTTTTAAATGGGAGAAAATTAGGAAACGATAATAGGAAAATTTCAGAAAATTATATGTGTATTTTTGCAGCGTATAATGAACATAAAGCACGAGGTTGGCCTCGGTTTACCCTCATTTCTATGTTTCCGTTCATGTTTATCGCTTTCTTTGTAAGGAAACACACATAAAATGACCCTTTCACCTATCAACGAATGCAAAACATTACATGGTAGGGTGAGAAGGGAGGTGGAGAGTCAAAATATAAATTAAAATCTGGTTTATACGTTGCATCATGCCTATAGGACGTTGTTTTTAAATAAAGCGAAAGGCAACATGAGCGTAAGGCTCGGTGTCTTTTCTCATTACATAAACGCTAGCATGGAAATCATGAAAAGATTGGTTTCGCACGATGCACAATGCTAATTTTCTTATGTTTGTGTACTAAACCGTTCACATTATGCACTATGCATAGTTCATGGTATCAACGGAAAAGCTCTTGGACTGCATAGCAATTGTTACCTTAGGAATTTGACCCATGATTGAGAGTGTAAGGTTATCCCTTGTTGCCGTAGGATAGAGGGTTGGTTTCCTAAGGGACTGTTAAGTGAGGACACATGGTATATCTCCTGGATCTGAAATATAAAAGAGAGGAGTTTGTATTCGTTTGTGTTATATGTTGAGCAGCGCATCAAGAGGCTAATCCTTGCGATGTAGGAGAGCTGTAGTGGGGCCACGGTGTTTCTATCGAGAGGTTGCCTCCATGTATGTGATCGTGGTATTTATTGCCAATGTGTATGGATTCTCCCTCTGAGGAGCTTATGGGAAGGGAAACGTTGGAGTATGAACTATAACATACATTAGGCTTTAGGGCAATTTGTCCTTTAGCAGTATATAGACGCTCTTGGTCCGTGAGGCCGTGAGGGTGTGTTTGTCTGTTATGAGTATAAGGTTCGGCTAGTGCCATAGCCAGTGCCGGCCCATTTCAGGTCCCATTAGTAGTGCGTTTGCCGAGAGCTGCCTATAAGTGGCGGTTTTCGAATCTAGGGTATCCATAAAATGGGGTTTGTTCAAGGATGGAAAAACTTGGCTTTCCCCATACAAAACTTACTAATGGATTTAGTTAGTTATGTAGAGCATGAGTCCTCTACAAAAGATAATCTATGTGATGAAAAGAGTAGCCAATTAGTGGTTACCCCATCCTCTAATACCATGGCATGGGCCGAGGTTTGCCTTGGTGTGGTCTCTACCCAAGAGAAATCATGTTTAACCATCCATCAACCTAGAGGGCATGAAACAAGCATGTTGGAAACTATGGTAGTCATGGCATCAACAAGTCATCATGCTAAAGCTATAATGCCTTGGAAAAGTGCCGATATACGATGGAATATGCTTGTGGTTGAAACATCCCATGTAATGGGCCACTATGACGACATAGTAGGCATCATAAGGATGTTAGAAGCCCTAGCTGTCAAGGGAAAACCGTTGCTTAAAAGGCACGGTTCCCAAGTTTTAAGAAGTGGTAATGATAAATCTGCTTTAGATAAGGACCAAAAGCTCTTATATAAACCCGTTATGGACTTTCCTTTTAAAGGGAAAGGCATGGAAGATCCTCTAAGAGGGGATCAAAATAACATGTTGAAACTTATAGGACTCCCTAGACCACTCAGTGAGTTAGCAGAAAGGGATGTCAATGAGGATATTAACCTCCCTACACCGAAAAGGGTGGGGATGGAAGAGGTTAAAGATCCTAAGAGGTTGGACCCAGATCATGATGAATATGAAGATTTTAATGACCCGGTGTTGATCCCAAAGGAGAGGACTAAATGTCCTCCTCTTTATAGGAATCTCCCGGCGTTTTATGGGTTGCCAAATGAAGATTCGATGATTCATTTAAGAGAATATCGCCTAACTTGCATTGCAAGTGGGTTAGACGATATACATCGGATGCTCGTATTCCCAAGTACCCTAAAGGGAGAGGCAAGGAAATGGTAGTGGAGCCTCTCAAGAGGGTCGATCAAATCATTTGAGGAGTCTTCTGATAGATTTCTAGATGAGTATGAAAAGAAGCTCCCTATGATTCAGGTCTTAGGGCAGCTTATGCAGTTTAGGCAGGAGTCTTATCTTTCTGTTAAAGAGTATGCTAGAGCCTTTGATAGTACTCTTAGGCTTTGGCCAAGAAGAGCCAGTGCACTACCAGATGATGTGCTAGGCGAGCTCTTTTTGAATGGTTTAGAGATTAATACGCAAATCCAAGTGGAACTACGGAATCCTAAGTCGTTAAGGGAAGAAAAAATGCATGCCATTGATTATGAGGGTCATATTCAGAGATGTTGGGAAAATTTTTGGAGTTTTCCCCACTCAGTACAAGTGCATCCTAGCTTCCAACCATTTTTGCAAGAAGACAATTCACTTGTTGATACCAAGGCAGCCTATGAGGGGAACCTTGGTGGCCAAAATCTCAAAGCAGAAAATGGCCATCCTATGAGTAGTAATGACATGCCTCTCAGTGAAAAGGTTCCAAGCCATGTAAGTCCCATTAGGGCTTGCAACACTTCCGTGAGAGGTACTTGTGATGGCAACATGGATAGAACCAATGGGGCTACGAGTGTTGATAAGCATTCTATGTGTGGTTCTAATTTTATTGCTCGCAAGGCTCTTGAGGGACCTTTGGTGTCGGAATCATGCTTCTGGGTGGATGTTGTTCCCTTCAGTGGAAGCATGGTTCTTATGGGAAAAAATTTGCAGTATGGATGTAAACAAGTAAAGACATGTTTTGTAAAGAGGATGCAAAGTACTAAAAGTCCACCTGTGATTCAGAAAGGTCATAAAATGTGAGGTCATTTGGCCATAGGGATAGGTTTGCATTGAGTTCGTTAGACCAATGCAGCAAATTGAGGGAATGCAAGAATATTAAGGGAAATGTGAGATGGGTTTCGAAACCCAAAATCTCCAAAAGTATGGCAGGAGTATCGGATGCAAGGCCAAAGATCCCACCTGGATATATTTTGTCGAACCCCCTAGAGGATAAGACTGGATATACATTTGACAATATACACTGCCTTGGGATACACCCATGTGATGTGCCTAGGCTTGAAGCTCTACCTAGTTTGGGTCAAAGCATTGATTTATGTGAAAACCCAAAAAGGGGAGGTGCGAATGAGTACAAAGCTATGATTATTTCGGTGAAAGGAGTGACTCAGCCGCTTGACGACCAGTTTATTTGGATGGCAATAAATGTGGGACATCCGAGCCCACTGAGGCCGTTCATTCAGCTCATAGTGCCGAAGAAGGGATCGGCCTTATTGATGAGTTATTTATGGAAAGACTTGGACTTGTAGCTCTAAAAAAAAACCTTTTAAAAAAAATACAAGATCAAGCTTTTAGCTAACTTGCATGAGTAGCATGGGGCTAGTCAACCTATGATATGCTATCTTTGGCACCCTAGGTAGTCTGATAGGGTGTGCTATATATACCAAGGACATCAGTATTACGTGGACTAAAATGACCTATCTAGTTTTAAGCTAGGAAGGCTAGCTGCTTTGGATATTACGTCCAGATTTTGTTAGGCCAAGAGGGCCAGTTGTTTGTTTAGTACATGTGCGGTTAATGGTTTCTTGTTTTAGTCTTGTGCTAGATAGGTTTGAAGAAGAGCTTGGAAGGAGCCTTTGTTGCGCGGAAGCTTCTCTAGCCTATCCAAGTGATATCTCTCCTCTTCGAGTACCGCGTTTTTCTGCTATATGTGCCTGTGTACTTGTTGGGGGATTTTTCTTTTCTTGTTGGGGATCGGCGTGCAAGGCATGAAGTCCCAGGGTTAGGTTAGGTATGTCTGAGGGAGGTCTGAGCAGTCATTGCCTCCTGTAAAGACATTTCCAGGCATCAAAAGACCTATTTTAGAAAGTAGTTCTAGTGACTCTGTTCTGCTAGCCTGCTAGGCAGCCATTCTAGGAGTTCTTGTTAGTTGTGAGGTAGTTAGAGAAGCCTGTCGAAGAAAAATGATGATGATAGAGAGAAAAAACCCCTGAATATCTCAAACGACAAAAATATATACAGAGGTGTGTAAAAAGGGGTTCTATCCCCTATGAAAAAAGAAAAGAAAGGAAAATTTATAAGCAGTTGATCATCACCTTGTGAAGGCCTGGTAGGTTCCTGGGGATGGAGTCAAACCCAGGTCGATGCCTTGCCTTCCTAGGGGTGGCGTCTTGTTGGAAAAGAAGAAAATAAGGAAGGTTGGAGCGAAAATAAAAGTGAGCATTAGAAAAGGATTAAGTGTCGCCTTGTGAGGGCTTGGTAGGTTCTTGGGTACTGAGACAGGACCTGAGGCCAATGCCCTGTTCTCCTTGGGTCACTACGCTCAGCTCCCTCCTTTTTACATGCCCAAGTATGGAGAAATAAAACCCTAAAAGAAGAAATGTGCTGAAAGAAAATACTTCTTGATCAGGCTATAGGAGTCCTCGCCTAGTAGGAGCTCCTGGTTGTGTTGTCCTTAGTATGGTAGGTAGTTCAGACAACCACTTAGGGCAACCTCTTTAATAATTCTTTTTAGTTTGGCCATGTCGGAGCAGTCGGTTAGTGACTAGCTTCGGACCTTCTATCAGATTATGCTAGGCCTACTCCTTGTGGATGTCATGCCTTCGTTCTGTCAGGGGGTAGGGTGAGCATTGTGCTATGTTTTAGTATGTACCTATTTTGTATCAGCTTGATGCTTCCTTTGGTGGTTTAGTGCAGATCTGTTGTGGGATTCGACGAGCTGAGTTGCCCTATCCTGTGGTTGCCAATGAGAGCGGAGTTTTGAGCCTGGGATGTGCCTAAAATTTGTAAAAAAATCCGAAATTTAGGGGAAAATAATTTAACATCGAAGGCGGCGGCTCTAGCTAGGACAATTTTAACCAAGTGAAAGACGGCTTTTAAAAGGCGCCTGAGCGACACTTGTGGATTTTTGATAATTTTTCAGACTATCGTGTGGGTTGTCAAGATTTGCTAGTCAATGCGAGATGTCGAGACAGACGCGCAAAAATTTACAGCACTCGAATCGGAGCCAGGACGGGGAAATGGCCACAAATGGGGCAATATATGAAAAGGTGGACATTGGAGAAGACCAAAAGGGGTGCTCTTTGGAGCCTTTGCCCCCCCAAAACATTTTATGAATCCTTGATTTAAAAAAACGTGGAGAGAGAAGATGGGAGGATAAAAACGTGAAGAAGGAGCCATCATCTTCACGCCGAAATTTGCGCCTCCATGGATGGATCTTGGATTGGCAGGTTACAAACACCCTATGCAACTGACATTAACCCCGATCTTCTCCCTCTTTGCCAGTTTTATCGCCTATCTTCGCTCATGAAATGACTGTGGGAATAAAGAGATGGAAATCTAGTCTTTCTCTCTCCTCCCTCTCTCTCCCTTGGGGGCTGTTCTTGTGTGCAAGAGGAAAATGAAGAATGGTGAAGGAAAGCTTGTCCAGTTGGGACCGGATTGCTTCTGGATCGATGAAGACATGAACATTGATGATTGTGAAGATGATGGACATTGAATGTGGGCTGACCCGCACTCTCGCACCAAAACTAAGATCCCGAGATACGGAGCTTAAGCGGTAATTCAATGTTTATGAAGGAAAAATGAGTTTTTATGCTATTTGATTGATGAAACATTGTTTCCATGGGCTAAATATTCATTATGATATTATTTTCTATGAGTTTCAACAATTTATAATCTGAAAATTAGAAAATCATAAGTGATATGGCTGAAATTAATGTCATAACACTCGAAAAACATGTGTTTAAAGGAAAAAAAATGGCATTTTTGCAAGATAAATGGGAAATATGAGACATAACAGCTACAAAAACTTAAAATTTTGCTGTCAAGGAACCTAAGGGCCACAACCCACAATCAATCTTAATTTTTAGTCATTTTTTATTGAAGAAAATAGAGAAAAAATATCAAAAAATGGTGAAAAATAGATTTTAAATGGGAGAAATTTAGGAAATGGTAAAAGAAAAATTCCAAAAAATTATATGTGTGTTTGTGCAGCATATAATGAAGGTAAAGCACGAGGTTGGCCTCGGTTTACCCTCGTTTCTATGTTTCCGTTCATGTTTATCGCTTTCTTTGTAAGGAAACACATATAAAATGACCCTTTCACCTATCAACAAATGCAAAACATTACACGGTAGGGTGAGAAGGGAGGTGGAGCATCAAAATATAAATTAAAATCTGGTTTATGCATTACATCATGCCTATAGGACGTTGTTTTTGAATATAGAGAAAGGCAGCATGAGCGTAAGGCTCGGTGTCTTTTCTCCTTACATAAACGCTAGCATGGAAATCATGAAAAGATTGGTTTCGCACGATGCACAATGCTGATTTTCTTTTGTGTTTGTGGACTAAACCGTTCACATTATGCACTATGCATAGTTCATGGTATCAATGGAAAAGCTCCTGGACTGTATAGCAATTGTTTTCTTAGGAATTTGACCCACGATTGAGAGTGTAAGGTTATCCCTTGTTGCCGTACGATAGAGGGTTGGTTTCCTAAGGGACTATTAAGTGAGGACACATGGTATATCTCCTGGATTCGAAATATAAAAGAGAGGAGTTTGAGTTCGTTTGTGTTATATGTTGAGCAGCGCATCAAGGGGCTAATCCTTGCGATGAAGGAGAGCTATAGTGGGGCCACGGTGTTTCTACCGAGAGGCTGCCTCCATGTATGTGATCCTGGTATTTATTGCCAATGCCTATGGGTTCTCCCTCTGAGGAGCTTATGGGAAGGGAAACGTTGGACTATAAACTATAAACGCATAGATTAGGCTTTAGGGCAGTTTGTCCTTTAGTAGTAGATAGATGCTCTTGGTCCGCGAGGTCGTGAGGGTGTTTTTGTCTGTTATGAGTATAAGGTTCGGCTAGTGCCATAGCCAGTGCCGGTTCATTTCAGGTCCCATCAGTGATGCGTCTGTCGGGAGCTGTCTATAAGTGGCCGTTTTCGAATCTAGGGTTTCTAGGGACCCTTAATTATCCATAAAATGGGGTTTGTTCAAGGATGGAAAAACTTGGCTTTCCCCATACAAAACTTACTAATGGATTTAGTTAGTTATGTAGAGCATGAGTCCTCTACAAAAGATAATCTATGTGATGAAAAGAGTAGCCAATTAGTGGTTACCCCATCCTCTAATACAATGGCATGGGCCGAGGTTCGCCTTGGTGTGGTCTCTACCCAAGAGAAATCATGTTTAACCATCCATCAACCTAGAGGGCATGAAACAAGCATGTTGGAAACTATGGTAGTCATGGCATCAACAAGTCATCATGCTAAAGCTATAATGCCTTGGAAAAGTGCCGATATACGATGAAATATGCTTGTGGTTGAAACATCCCATGTAATGGGCCACTATGACGACATAGTAGGCATCATAAGGATGTTAGAAGCCCTAGCTGTCAAGGGAAAACCGTTGCTTAAAAGGCACGGTTCCCAAGTTTTAAGAAGTGGTCATGATAAATCTGCTTTAGATAAGGACCAAAAGCTCTTATATAAACCCGTTATGGACTTTCCTTTTAAAGGGAAAGGCATGGAAGATCCTCTAAGAGGGGATCAAAATGACATGTTGAAACTTATAGGATGATGGGACCTAAAATGGGCCGACACTTGCTCATGCACTAGCCGGACCTCTATCATGCGTTCAACAACCCCACGGCCTCGCGGTCAGGAGAATGGATGACACATACATCATCTTCCTAAACATCTTGCGTTTGTATCACGTATCGTAGTCCAACTCTAACCCAATTAACACTCCTCAGAGGGAGTCCCAGCACATTGCCAAATAGCACGAAGTACAAACATAGGAGGTCCTCCCACGGCTGACTGCCACTACCTCACTGCGACTCTCCTACATCTTGGGGATTGGCCCCTTGATGCGTCGCTAAATATATATAACAATTCGCACATAGTTCTCTCAAGGTACCAATTATTTCGTTCCAGGATGTATCATTTTCCTCACTTTACTTTCCCCTTAGACCCAACGCCTAGCCTACAGCTTAGGATATCCTGTCTCTCACTCAACGCGGGTCATGTTCCTCTAGAAAGCAATTGCCATGCATCCAGGAGGTATTGCATGATACCTTTTATCATTTTATACTTCATGCAAATTGTGAATGTCCACGTGCTCAAGCAAAGAAAAATCAGCATTGTGCTAGTGAAAAAACATTCTTTCAATGAATTTGACTATCGCTCGTATGCGGCGTTGCATGAACCTAGCACCGAGAAATCCTCGTGCTACTAGGTTCTTAATTTTTAATTATCGACCAATCTAAATGGTATGCACAAAAACCAGCAAGCTTTTTATCATTTCATTCAGCATTTAAACACCTTTTATACACTCTATCCCCTCACCCGTTTAGGTTGTGCATTATTGATCGGTTTAGGATTCATTTTCCACATTTTTATTGTATAAAAAGAAACAAAAATCCACTAAAACATAAAGGTAGGGCTGAACTGAGGCTAAACCTCATACTTCAGACCCCTCATACATCCACAAACATGAATCTTATTTTTCCTTAATTTTTGGCCCTCAAAATCCATTTTCCCTTATTTTTTCCCATTTTTCCTATTTTTCTTGTATTTTTTGCAATATTAAATTACTGAAAATACAAAATGAATTGTGGGATGTGGCCCTTAGGTTCATTTGCAGAAAAACCACAAATTTAGTTGGTGTGTCTTATTATATATTTCATTTATATATCAAAAACATCCAATTTTCCCATATTTCGCGTGTTTTACGGATTTTACACCATTAATTTCAATCACAACACTTATGATTTTCTGATTTTCTGAGCATAAACTAATCAAACTCATAGCAAGCAACATCATAATGCATAATCATCCCATGGGAACAAATATTCATGAAGCAAATTGCATAAAACATCAATCTCCTTTGTAAAAATGGAATTACCGTTCTTTGCGGGTTACGGGTTTTTATTTGCCATGTCTCGGGACTGATTTCCAGGAGCCATTAATGCCCATGATAGTCCACAATCAGCAATCTTCATTCCTCTTGAACCACGGAGCAATCCGGTCTTCATTGGACAAGCATCCGTCATCCATTCTTCTTCTTCTTCTTCACCACATGAATCTGCCCTTAGAAGAGAGAGAGGGAGGAGAGAGAAAGAATGAAATCAGAGATCTTCATAGAGACCGTCATTGGAGGAGCGAAGCACGGCGATATGACAAGCAGGCAGAGGGGAATGAGGGGCAATGATCATTTGCAGGGGTTGTATTGAGGTTGCATCTTCCCCCTCCATCCATCAAGTGCAAATTTCGGCGCCCTCCCTGATCACGTTTTCTTGCTCTCTCTCCCACCACGATTTCATGTTAAGTCAAAAATTGGCAAAAAATGCCCCCTAGCCCCCAAAGCTCACCACTCCTTTGGCCAAACTTATGTCCACCTTTTCAAATCTTGCCCACTTTGTGGCCATTTCCCCGTGCAGACTCCGAATTGAGCTCTGAAAAATCCTAGGCATCCAGCTCGGCATCCCGCATTGGTCGGTAACTCTTGTCAACCCGCAAGATAGTCTGAAAAATTATGAAAAATCAACAAGTGTCGCTCGGGCGCTTATAAAGCACTTTGACACTTAAAATCATCCTAGATCGAGCCGCCGCCTTTGACGTTGAATATTTTTCCCTTGATATTCGTAATTTTTAGCTATTTTTAAGCACTTCTTGGTATCAAAATTCTGCTCTCATTGGTGACCAGGGGATAGGGCGACTCAGCCCGTTGAATCCCACCGTAGATATGCACAAAACAACCAAAGGAAGCATCAAGATGATACAAAATACATATTAAACACAGCACAATGCTCACCCTACCCCCTGACAAAACCAAGGCATGACATCCACAAGGAGTAGGCCTAGCATAATCTGATAAAAGATCCGAAGCTAGTCACTAACCAACTGCTCCAACACGGCCAAACTGAAAAGAACTAGCAAAGAGGTTGCCCTAAGTGGTGGTCTGAACTACCTACCTAACTAAAGACAACACAACTAGGAGCTCCTACTAGGCGAGGAATCCTATAGCTTGATCAAGAAGTATTTTCTTGTAGCACATTTCTTCTTTTAGGGTTTTTATTTTATTGACATACTCGGGCATGTAAAAAGGAGGGAGCTGAGCGTAGTGACCCAAGGAGAACAGGGCATCGGCCTTAGGACCTGTCTCGATACCCAAGAACCTACCAAGCCCTCGCAAGGCGACACTTAAATCCTTTTCTAACGCTCACTTTTATTTTCGCTCCAACCTTCCTTATTTTCTTCCTTTCCAGCAAGATGCCACCCCTAGGAAGACAAGGCATCAGCCCTGGGTCTGACTCGTCCCTAGGAACCTACCAGGCCTTCGCAAGGCAATGATCAACTGCTTCTAAGATTTTTTCCTTTTCTTTTCTGTTTATAGGGGTTATAACCCCTTTTTACACACCTTTGTATTTATATTTATTGTCTTTAAGTTATTCAGGGTTTCTCTTCCCTTATCATCATTATTTTCCTTCTGGCAGGCTTTTCTGACTATCTCACAACTAACAAGAACTCCTAGAGCAGCTGCCTAGCAGGCTAGCAGAACAGGGTCACTAGGACTCCCTTCTAAAATAGGTCTTTCAATACTTGACAATGTCTTTACAGGAGGCAATGACTACTCAGACCTCCCTCAAACATACTAAACCAAAACCTCGGGACTTTATGCCTTGATTGCCGGTCTCCCAAAAAGAAAAGGAACCCTCACAAGTACACAGACACATATAGCAACAAAACACAGTACTCGTAAAGGGTAGATATCACCTGGATAGGGCCACAAGAAGCTTCCACACAACAAAAGGCTCCTTCCAAGCTCCACGGAATCTGTCAAGCACAGGACTAAAACAAAGCACGGTTAAAAGCACCTGTACTAGACAGACACACGGCCCTCTTGGCCTAAAGAAATAAAGCTTTACGCTACAAAACGGAATGGCCCTCTTGGCCTAATGAAATAAAGCACTTCACTACAAAACTTAATCGGCCCTCTTGGCCTAATGAAATAAAACAAAGTAGCACCTACACATCCTTCCCTGGAATAGCATGGATATACAATAATAGGTTCCCTCCCAAGGAGGAAAAACATGCTCGTAGCCCTAAACTAAATGCATAAGGTTATGACCCATCCCTCATGCATATAGAGTAAGAGGTATACGCATAACATGTTGTCTAATTAACCTATGGGTCCAAGATAATAATGGTAGATTGGTCTCGGCTACTCTTTGCATCACCCATATCAACCATCGTCTACCATATATCGCATGTTCTGATAACATACCCCACAAGCGACCGGGTCCTGTTTCATCATTGATTACAATATCCAAACTAGGACCACAATTAAAGAAGAGATCTTCCTCAAAAGCAAGATTTGCCAGTGAATCTGCAAACTGATTTCAGTAACGTGGAATCAGCTGAAAAGACACTCTCTCAAACTCCTCAAGTAGGGTCATAGCAGTCCGATGATACATACAAAGAATGGGATTTCGCACTGTGTATGTCCCATCTAGCTGATTCAGGATTAACTGGGAATCCCCTTTTACCAATAACCAATGAATACCACCTTGTTTGGCAATATGCAGTCCCATAATCAAGGCTTTATACTCCGCCATATTGTTAGTGAATCCTACCCCGAGATA